>NC_091441.1:78080279-78232779 GCF_964237555.1 Oryctolagus cuniculus
TGAAAGTGTCTGATCTGTGATGTGACTATGTTATCTCATCATAGGTGATTGTCTCTTGGAATAATTACCTTTGATCAGACTTGAGCTTTGAGTGGATTTACCTTTGTTAGGCTGGCACCCACCTCTTTAACTAATGTGACACACCCATCCCCAGTAGATACAGCCAGATTATTCCATGATGTGTATCTTTGTTGTTCCATGTTTAACCAAGAGGATTAGAAGGCATTGATGTCAAGTAAGGCACTAATACCTAGGTGGGGTGGAGATGAATGGGGTGGGAGTAGGGAGAGTCTGTGGCCAAAGTTCAAAGACTTCAACTCATCTGGAAAGTTGGCATGTGTTTGTGCTTGGTACTGGGCTGAAATCGTTAGGAAGAAATATCCACGACCTGGAGAAGTCCTAGAGAATGCTGGATTTGGCAGGACAGGTGTGCGCTGATGAGAGCGGAAACGACACTGGGCAGAGACAGTGTCCAGCTAGCTGCTTCTCCCAGTCCTGCTGGCATTTTCACCAGTCGGACTTAAGAGACCCACATGGGTTGGATGGCTTGGGAGACACAGGTGTGTGGGAGGTGCCAGGTACACCTCTGTGCCTTTAGCTGGCTGTTAAACAGAAAGCAGGATGTGCTTATCTGAACAATGACAACAACGGTAAACACCCAGTCACAAAGTTCAGCGTTCTGGTTTTTCGATGGGCCACAGCGGGGCTTCCAGAGCTGGTGACAAGGGAGCTCCTGCCGTGTGTGTGGGTGGGGAACGAGCACCCGAGGCTGTGTCAGGATGGCAGAACAGGAAGGAAGCTTGGAGCCATCCAGTCCACCCTTTTTGTTGTTGCACATAGGTAAACTGAGGTCCAGAGAGAAGGAAGTGTATTTGAATGATCACAAAAGCTAATTTAAATAGTGCACCAGGCACTGGGTTAAATATTTTCTGAGGGTTATCTCATTTAATCTCTCCCACAACTCTTTGAAGTAGGTATTAGTGTTATACCCATTTTTTCAGCTAAAGAGAGTATTAGAGAATCACTTTTTCAGGGTCTCGGAACTATGCAAGTTATAAAGTGAGAGTTCATCTGTTGGAGACACTTGCTGTTCCCATCACTTAACAGGCAGGACCTGTCAAGCACCAGTCATGACCCTGCTCTGCCTGCCTCTTGGGAGACCCAGCTCTGGTTCCTGACTCCAGCTTCCTGCTAATGCAGACCCTGGGAGGCAGCAGTGGTGACTTAAGTAATTGGGTTCCTGCCACCCATGTGGGAGATGTGCATTAAGTTCCCCACTCACAGCTTTGGTACAGCTCAGCCTTGGCCTTAGCAGGCATTTGGGGGAGTGACCCAGGGATGGGAGCTCTCTGTCTGCCTTCTTACATAAATAAATACAGATACAGCAGATTTCCCACGAACTGTCTGAAGCCCCTTCCTATGGTGCTAACAAGAACTCAACGGTGTGCATTTTACAAAGGATTGGATATTTGACTTTATTTTCCAAAGGGGTTTTTTTTCCCCCAGGTAGTACTAGTTCCATTTTATATTTGCTGGAACTGGGTTTTGAATGGGTTCCATGATTTGTGCATTGTTGCACAGTAATGGGAAGTAGTGATTTGAACCCATGTGTGGTAGGCTGCCGTAACAGTGTCAGTAATTTTAAGATGTGGCGTTAACTCTTGACCTCCCACCTCCTGCCTTCCCATATTCCAATAAAATAGTTTAACAATCCAGGTTAGCTCCCAAGTTGAAGTTCAAAGATAGAAGTAGCCCGACTGGCTCTGGAGAGCTAATGTCCTGAGATAGCAAAAGAGAAAAGAGACTGTCGCGGGTTAGACACCACTGTACCAAATTCTCAACATTGAACTAGAAGAAAGTGGTATCGCAGTGCTATTTCTAATCTGCTTGTGGTAAAGATGCATAACGGAAATAAGCATGTGACAGTTCTTTTGAGTGTAAACTCGTTAATTTAAATTATAGTGCTTTCTCAGCAAAGAAAGGAAACTATAATGAGGAATGGTTCTTGTAGGGAATGTAAAAAGATATCAGAGATTTGTGCTTTGGGAAGTTGCAGAATAGTGAAGGATTAATTTTCACTCACAGAGATCAAAAAGGTCTCCATGAGTAAGATACGTATCGAGTTTCAGGGGGATCGTGTTTTTTTCCCTCCTGCCAGACGGTCTGAAACTTATCTCAAGTATCGTGGTCAAAGGAGAAGTGGTGGGTAGACACAAAAATGTAATAGATATATTTTAGGGATAGAATATGAACTGCCTGCCTAAATGCATATCAGAAGCAGAATTTATTCCAGTTGAGTAGGTTTAATGATATAATTTTACCATATTAAATCATAATTGCTCTTTAAAAGAAAATAGAGATGCATGCATTGCCACTGCCCGGGTATCCCGCTCCTGGCAAACAGCATCATGCTGGGGACTTGTTGGTTTCACACTTGTCTCCATTTCACGCTCGTCTCCTCCCAGAGCCCCCGTGTGTCTTTCCTTTGGAAACTGGGTGGGGCAAGAGGGAAGGACGGAAGAAGAAGAGCCTGAGGAATAACAGCGTCTGCATGAAACCACTGCCATGGCTCGGGCCAAACCATATCCTGCTTACAAATGGACGGCATCTCTGGCTATCCAGGACCTAGTGGTTTGTAAAAATTAGAGGCTATATACCAAGGTGATCTGGACACCCGGCTTAATTCGAATCCAAACAACTTGCATTGTGATGGATGTTGATAACTATTTTAGTAAATGCTAATGGATGCTTTTGTAGTTAAATGATTTTCAATCCTTTGCATCCCCTTCTCTCCCTGTCATTAAAAAGCGGGGGTGGGGGTGGGATGGGGGGGAGAGTGGGAAGAAAGGAATAGAACAATGAGAACATTCATTGATTGTGTATTGGAATGAAAACAGAATTGGAGGTCAACTAGTATATTTTGTTCTTATGGAATCTGATTTTATATTATGAACTGAATTAGAAGGAAGCATAATTCATCTGTACATTTATTATCTGTACATGACAGTATGAACTTGCATATCTTTCTATATCCCACAAAATAATACTCAGCTGATTCAACTGATAAAAGGCATAAATATAGTTTGCAAAAACATTTTATTATTTCTTAAACATATGAGTATGGCACTTGATACATACCCAAGAATGTGCCATACTTCATCGGACCTCTTGTAAGAATTTTATTTATATACCAATAATAAAGTAAAAATGCAGCCAAATCGATCAAATGTGTAAAGCTTTCTCATATCTTTTTTTTTTAAGATTTTATTTTTTCATTTACTTGAAAGTCAGAGTTACACAGAGAGAGGAGAGGCAGAGAGAGAGAAAGAGAGAGAGAGGCCCTCCATCCGATGGTTCACTTCCCAATTGGCCACAACGGCCAGAGTTGCGCTGATCCGAAGCCAGGAGCCAGGAGCCTCCTCCAGGTCTCCCATGCAGGTGCAGGGGCCCAAGGACCTGGGCCATCCTCCACTGCTCCCCCAGACCACAGCAGAGAGCTGAATTGGAGGAGGAGCAGCCAGGACTAGAACTGGTGCCCATATGGGATGCTGGCGCTTACGGCCAGGGCATTAACCCGCTGTGCCACAGCGCCAGCCCCTCTCATGTGTTTTAAGAGACAACCTAATTTGAGAGATGTTAAAATGATTTTTTTTGAAAAAAGTGCACCTTGAAATCCATTAAATATAGTCTTCAAGGGGTGGGCATTTGGTGCAGCGATTAAGATGCTGCTTGGGGCTGGCGCCGCGGCTCAATAGGCTAATCCTCCACCTAGCGGCGCCGGCACACCGGGTTCTAGTCCCAGTCGGGGCACCGGATTCTGTCCCGGTTGCCCCTCTTCCAGGCCAGCTCTCTGCTGTGGCCCGGGAAGGCAGTGGAGAATGGCCCAAGTCCTTGGGCCCTGCACCTGCATGGGAGACCTGGCTCCTGGCTTCGGATCAGCGCAGTGCGCCGGCCGCTGCGGCCATTGGGGGGTGAACCAACGGCAAAGGAAGACCTTTCTCTCTGTCTCTCTCTCTCTCACTGTCCACTCTGCCTGTCAAAAAAAAAAAAAAAAAGATAAAAGATAAAAGATGCTGCATATTGCAGCCCCTGGGATCAAGCCCTGGCTCCTCTTCAGATCCCAGCTTCTTGCTAATGCCTCGCCTGGGAGGCAGCATGTGATGTCTGAAGTATCCGGGTCCCTGCCAATTGCAAAGGAGACCCAACCTGAGTTCAAGCCTGCTGGCATCCACCTGGCCTGGCCCTAGCTGTGGGAGGCATTTGGGGAAGAACCAGTGGTTGGAAGATTTCTATCTGTCTTTCAAATATTAATTAAGCAATTAATTTAAAATACAGTGTTCGGCATACTTGGACATCACAAAGCATAACCTACTACGCAGCCATGATTAACTTCTCCCCCGATGCAAGCGCTGCCTGTTACTTTCTCACTGCAGGTTGTCTCCTGCAGCCCAAACTGGTAGGGAACCCTCCTCTAGCATTTTCAGTTTATTTTTGTTTTAACCCATTAAGCCCCAGGGTTTCAGCTCTGCAAACACTTCAGTGACATAACAGGTATTTCTAAGTTATCCTAAGTGGTGTATTTGTTGCTCAATTTAGCTATCCGCGGGTGTCCGATATTGAGGGGACAATTGGATACAATAGGTTCCTAGTAAACGATGAACTGCCCAGGGCTGGAGGCTTTGTTCTGATCTTCTAGTGCCTGACGCAGAACCGGGTTGGGTAATTGTTGGGCAACGATCGTTGGCTAGCGGTATAAGCAGATTATTGGAGACAGATCCACATCGTTTATACCTTTCGAGGTCTGGTTTAGAGGAACCCATGTGTTCCTCTAGGAAATCTCTGACATTCTGAACTGGAAATGATCTTAGCTTCTTTTGACCTCTCTCTCACAGCAGTTTGTCTCCGCTCCTCATTCTGTGGGTAGGCCACCTCCGCCTGTCACGTGTGCTGCTTCTGCTTTGGCTTCGGCTGTGTCTGCCTTCTCGCTAGATGGCAAGAGCAGGACTCCTCTTTGCTGTAGGCTTGGTGACCTCGCCAGTGCCTGGTGTAATCATAAAAGGTAGAAGGAGATTTAAGCACATCCCATGCTCTCCATATATTCTCAGCAGATCTTTGTAAATTGAGGTCAGTAGTGTAACTGTTCTCATTTAACAGATGAAAAAACTGATGCTGTTGCTTGTGATCAGATAAGCAGTGAGTGTGTATCAGGAGCAGGTATTGTGGCACTGTGGGTTAAGCCGACGCTTGGGGGCTTACGTCCCGTTTCTGAGTACCAGTCCAAGGCCTGGCTCCTCTGCTTCTGATCACGTTTCCTGCTGATGTATCCTAGAAGGCAGTAAAAGACGCCTGAAATGCTCGGGCCTCTGCCATCCACACAGGAGGCCCAAATGGAATTCTTGATTCGTGGCTTGGGCCTGGCCCATCCCTGGCCATTGTGGACATTTGAGAGTGAATCAGTATGGAAGATATCGTTTGTTCTCTCTCTCTCTCTCTCCACCTCTTTCTGTTGCTCTGCCTTTCAAATAGATGAAGATAAACAGTTTTTTAAAAGGAAGACAATGCTGCATCTAACTTGTTTTGGCCTACATCTGTTTTTCTCTGTTGTTCAAGGTCTTATGCTTATTCTTGGGTATATGGTTCAGAAATAAATGGGAAAATAAATCAATGCAAACTTTCCCTAAGAGAGAGAGAGGGTAGCTTTGTAAAAACTGAGACATCTGAATTCTCATCCTAATTTTCCATTGGATTTTTATTTATTCCCTTGTTTATTCGTGACAGATTTTTATGTACCATAAAAAGTAGATCTTATTTCTGGGCTCTGATATGCAAATATTTCCAGGGTTTCAGTGATCTTTTGCTTTTTCTATAGTATAGTATCCGTATTCAATTTTAACATGATTTTCTGCAGCAATTGTTTATGGTTCTTGAATTTTAAAAATTCTGTACAGAAATTCATTCCTTCTTCTGCGGTGACAAAAATACTTCATTTTTCTTTTAAAAAACATTTTTCAAATGAATGCAGATGAGGCTAAGGTCTCAGGCGAGCCTCACTGCCTTGACACAGTCGTCTGTCCGTTCACTCGTTAGTTTAACCAGCGCATTGATTCAGCCAGTATTGCAGACAGAGATGGGTAAGAGCAGCAGGTGTTCCTGGTGTCGAAGAAGTCTCAGCCTCGCGGAGAGAGACATCGTCACTCAAGCACGTCACTCAAGAAGCGTGATGCGAAGTTTCTAGGCGATGGAATGGCCGAGAGGATGGTGAAGCACACTGGTTGGGGTGTTACCTCCAAGGTGTGAAGACTTGAGCTGAGGCTTCCTGGTGGCCAGCTGTGGCCACGTGGAAGGAAAGGCGTTCACAACCAAGGGGCAGCCCTGCCGTAGAAGGGGCTGCAAAGCTGGCCGGCAAGCAGGGTGACAGAGAAGAAGGCACCGAGCAAGGTGGGCTGAGCCACTGCCTTTGCGTTGGGCCTATTGCAGGTGCAGGGGGAGTCTTTCTCGCAGCAGCACCGTCTGGGGTGCGTTTTGAAAGGGCCCTTTGGCTGCTGTGCACCGAAGAGCCTGGGGCGAGGCGGAGAGCGGGGCAGGAAGTACAGAGAGTTTCAGAGGTGAAAGGTGCTCAGGTAGCTCAGACCCACAAAGTGGCCACCGGCTCACTAAGACTTTTCCTACTGAGCGGTAAGGCACAGCTGCTGCGGCCGCTACGCCAGGCGGTTCGGGCGTCTGGATTAAATGCTAGTTAAACCTGGAGCAGACAGTGCCTCCGTATGGGGTCCGTTCAAAAGAAAACTGGACGGTGGCGACCTGGCTGGGTTGGCGCCAGCAGACAGAGCAGTGCCGTGCTCGCCGTGATGGATGGCTTTGCATTGTTCCCGCACAGCGCAGCACGCGGGGAAGGTGGCAGACCCCCAGGGGCCGCGGAGGCGTCGCGGGCTTTTCTCGAACTTTCTCTTCACTCCGTACTCCAGCCAGTGCCTCAGCCCTGTGCGCCGGCTGCGGCCTCTCCTGGAACCCTCACTGTTGTTTGCCATGCTCTTGTCCAAAGCCCTGGTCTTGTCATTTTTATACATTTTAAACTCTGAATTTTGATGAAAACGAGACAGTGGGAATAGTTTTTAAGTCATCGCGAGGGTTTTCTTTTTGAAGGTTTGAAAAAACGTGGCTTCAGGCAGTGTGTTAATACCACCCTTTCCATGAAGATGTTTGGCTTCATCAACATTTTATTTATTCATTTGCTCTGCATTTTGCCGGTGCTAACTCTCCTTGATTTTCTGATCTCAAGAGAGCGCGGCATCTCCCTTGACAATTCAGAGGGCGACCTGGCCCTGCTGGTGTGGTTTCCCAAGACACCCCCGTGAAAAGGACTGGTGTTGCTAAGTCATTTTTTTAATAGAAGGAGGTGCATGTTTGGGCATTGAAATTAATTTCCCTTATCTCGCCATACAAATAGCCACCCTGGCGCCTTTGATTTATTACCTGGAATGGTTCAGCAGCACTGGAAACAGAGGACGGGAAGACATCACCTCTGCATGGCCTCGTTAGTCACAGCATTAGCAGCGTCACCCGAAGGGACTGTTGCACCCTAGCTCGCGTACCATGCCAGTGCCGGGCCTTCCTCCTGTGTGGGCCTGCTCACGGCTGCTTCTGGCTCATGTATTTTTGTTTCTTAGTGCATTGTTGCCATCCTAATATTCTTTCTGCCTTTCTTCCCTAACTTCATAGGAGAGAACTTTCTGAACTGCAAACATATGCCACTGACTAGAAGCAAATATGTTTCAGTCGCATCACCAAAAAAGAGTTGTGTGTTGATTATCTAAAGAATGCTTGAGCTGTTCTCTCTCTCTCTCTCTCTCTCTCTCTCTCTCTCTCTCTCTTTAACATCTAGGGAGCAGCTTCCTTAAGTGGAAGTAAGCGTTTGTCTTGTACACTAAAATGATAGTTGGGACAGAACTTTTTTTGCTTAATCAAAATGCAGGAAATCCAAGATTCTCATTATAGGGGTAGGTCAGGGCCAGTTTTGAAAATCTTGAGGCTTGCAAGCCTGAGTGGACTTAGGCACTCGTTATATCGTAGGGTGACCACGCGTAGCCCGGGAGCCTTCGGTGCACCTGTTGACTGCATGAAGGAGGGTGTTAGTTACTTGGTTGGTGGGTCTACTCCATCACTACGAATTAGCGCGAGAGCCGCCTAAGACCTGCCACAGTGAGATCTAGCTGGAACTGGAATTCAGTTCTTCCGATGGGTGATGGAGAACATTAAAAAGATACCATGAAGTCCAGAGTGTTAAAGGTGAAGCCTAATGGCAACATCCTGCCATGGATCATCAAACTTATGTCTGTTAGAGAGAATTAGTGTTTTGAACAGTGTTTTTCAGAAATATTTCAGTGTAGGCCTCAATTTTTTTCAATCTTTTCATTAACATAAAGAGAACCAATCTCAATTTTTAAATTAGTATTGAAGGTGCTTCTTTGATTTTATGAAATAAAATGCTTAATTCATGTACCAGAAAATGCTTGAAAGTCTACAGTGAAACAAAGGCACACACACACACACAAAACACCAAAAACACCTTTTGTGAGCAAAAGGCTGGACCAGAAATTCCACCAAAGAAAGTGTCTGGAAGGCAAGTCAGTACATTCAAAGATAAACATTGCTGGACATCAGGGAAATGCAAACTGACATCCTGGTGCACAGGAAAGGAGGAGAATCAGATAAGATACCATCATATGCTTATTAAAATGACTAACATAAAAGTTACACATTTTCTGTGAACTTTTTGAAGACCTTGGGTTTGCATAGATAGAAGAGGTTTTATGCCAAAATAAGATTATTTTGAAAAATTGTTTTAATTTATTATTTATTTATTATTGTATTAATTTATTGTTATTATTAGAACCACCCACTGGTTCACTCCCCAAATGCCTGCGGCACCTGGGGAGCTGGGGAACTCTGTCCAGGTTTCCCATGTGGGTGGCAGGGACTCAACTACTTGAATCATGACCACTCCCTCCCAGGGTCTGCATTAGCAGGAATCTGGAATCAAGAGCTGGAGGTGGGACTGCAGCCCAAGCACACATACGTATTAGGACATAGAGTATCTTTTAACACCTAGGCTAAATGCTCCCTAAACTTATATGTCAGTTCCATTGTCTTTGAATTTTTTGAATTCCCTCCTGTAGCATAGAGACACACATGGGTGGTTGCCAAGGATTCGAGTGCATGGGGTTGTGTCCTGTGATGGGCACAGGTTGGGGTGGCGGAGCTGTTTCTCATCCTGCCCGTGCCGGGGATGCTATGAATCTGTACCTGGAAAATCAACGTGCGAGAGTCTCACCTTGTGCCTGGGATCTACAAGGCCTGAAGTCTCCCCTGCGGTTTCTCTCTCCCAGCACCTTGCCCCTCCGGTCAGGTCCTGAACACTCACAGCCCCTTTGGAATGTCTCCCTGGACATACTCATTCGCTTGCTCAGCCCCTGGGCCACCCACCCGTCTCTCCTGGCCACTGAGATGCACCCTTCACAGTTCAGGTGTGTTCTCTGTCACATGCCCAAAGAACGCTGCCTCTGATCACACAAGGCTACGCATTTCCTGCCCCTTTCAGGATGCCTGGTGCACCAGGTTGTAACCTTGGGGAGCGCTGATTCAGGCTCGCTGTGCAACGCTGATAGAGAGGAAGTAACTACGGTTGTATTTTTCCTTCTTTGGCTGCTCTGTCTCTTGGTGAGATTTCTGCCTTTGCCCTCATGCTTCTTCAGCAGGGGAATCCTCTTTGGAGATTTTGCTTGAGCTGCTTGTTAGAAAGCAGTGAACTAAGATTTTAAGACCTATATGTGGGCGGGGGTGGTGGTGCAGCAGATTAAGCCGACATTTGGGATGCCTGTAACTCACAATGGAATGCCAGTTCAAGTTCTGGCCACTCTGCATTCCTGATCTAGCTTCCTTCTAATGCATCCTGAGAGGCAGGAGGTGATGGCTCAAGTACTTGGATCCTTTCCACCCACATGGGAGACCTGGATTGAGTTCCAGGGTCTTGGCTTTAGCCTGGCTCAGCTTTAGCTACTGCAGGCATTTGGGGAGGGAACCAGCATGTGGATGGAACTTCTCTCTCTCTCTTTCGCTCTCTCTCTCTCTTTCTCTCTCTCTCTTTCTTCATCTTTGTTCTCTACCTTTTAAATAGATGAAAATAACTCCTTAAAAAAAAACCTTGTATACAGTAGGTCTCCCTCCCCCAGATCCACACACAGGATACATTCCACGACCTCCAGAGCGTGCTTGAAAGCAAGTACCAAACCCTGTATATACTGTTCTTCTTTAGGTACACAGCCGCGGTAGTTTACTTTATCAATTAGGCAATAAGAGATGCGCGAGAATAACTACTAATGAAAACAACATTTATAGTGATGTACTGTAATAAAAGGTACATGAACGTGCTCTCGATCTCAAAATAACTTGCTGTACTTTCGCCTTTCATTTAAAGGACCCACTTTCTAGCCTCTTTCGTATCTGAATTGTCAGCATCACTATTCTTGTGCTTGGGGCTCTCATTAAGTAAAGCGAGGGTCACTTGAACACAAAGCACTGTGATGCTGCCCGTAAGCATTAGGTGACAAGTGGTTGGGTAGTGTATACAGGTATGAGTGAAGCCTGGAGGGTAGGAGTGATTGACTTGCTCTAGGGGCCACTGTGTGCTGGCCAATGGGGCCTGGAATGCAGACTCGGCCCTGCCCTGCGGTTTCCCTTGCCTTCTCTTCCTCCTCCTCTTTCTCTCTCTTCCCTCCCATTTGAGTTCTTACTGACTGAGTAACAGGAATACTTGCATCTATCTTATAGGCAGGCAACACGAGTCCTTTTTTTCCTATATGTATTATTTTCCCATTGCTTCATGACATGGGTAACAAACCCTGCAGCTCCACCACAGTTCTGCAGTCAGAAGTCCAGGGGCAGTGGACTGGTTCTTGGCGCAGAGAATCAGAACGCTGAAGTCAAGGTGTTAGCTGGTCTGAGTTCTTGTCTGGAGGCCCTGGGGAAGAACCTGCTCTGAAGCTCACTCAGGTCCTTGCAGAATTCACTTCCTTGCGGTTGTAGGACTGAGATCCACATTCCTTTGCCAGCTGTCACCCTGAGGATGTGCTCAGCCCCTAGAGGCTGCTCACGTTTCTCCCCAGATGGCCTCCTGCGTTGGCAGCCGGGGTTGGAACATCGTTTCTTTCTCCTTCTTGGAATCTGTGACTTTCTCCGTCTCAGATCTTTAAAGGGTTGGTTTGATTCTGTCGGGCCCCTGTCTTAAGGTCAGCTGACTGGGGGCCTGATTACAACTGCAGAATCCCTTCCCATTAACACCTGGGTAAGCATCTGGGTAGTGACGCATATACCAAGCATCAGTATGCGGGTGGGGGTCGTGCTAGAATTCCACCTGCCACAGAGCGTGACAACGTTGAAAAAAGGTAAAGGTGGGAGCAAGGTCCAACTCCAAGGTATTGACTTTTCCATAGGAATTACCTAAGTTCACCTGTGTTTTCAGACTTTTCTGTTTGCCAACATGACACATTTTGAACTTGTTACCTCATTTGATTAAAAGCATGTTTGTAATCTGTGTACTTCTGTTTCCTTAAAAGGACTGAAGAAGAATGAAGTAAACATAGTATCAAACAATACCATGATGTGTCACTAACTTTTCAGTGGGTTCAGTGTTTCTTTTTTAAAGAAGATTTATTTGCTTATTTATTTATTTGAAAGGAAGAGATAGATTTTTCCATCTACTTGTTTAATCCCCAAATGGCTACAGTGGCCCTGGGCTCATCTAGGCCAAAATCAAGAGCCCAGAATTCCAAATAGGTCTCCTACATGGGTGGCAGGTACCTAAGTACTTGAGCCATCTTCTGCTGCTTTCCCAGCTGGGAGCTGGATCAGAAGCAGAGCAGCCAGGACTTGAACTTGCACACCAATAAGGGATGCCAGCGGCATTCCAAGCAGTAGTTTAAGCTGCTGCGTCACACCGCAGGCCCTCGTGGTTCGTTAGGGGGATTTCTTCCCTGCCTTGAACCTCCATGTCCTTGAACCTTTGCCCCAGGGCTGTTTACTTACCTCTCTACTTGGTGGTTTCATCTTAAATAGCACCCCTTTGTGGATGAATTCCTTGATGGACTTATCTAGGATAGGTTAAAAACAAGAAATTGGTGAAGTTGTTCTTTTTTTAAAGATTTGTGTATTTATTTGAGAGGCAGAGTCACAGAGAGAGAAAGGAGGGGAGAGAGAGGTCTGCCATCTGCTGGTTCACTCCCTGGATGGCCAAAATAGCCAGAGCTGGCCTGATGTGAAGCCAGGAGCTTCTTCAAGGCCCCCCACAAGGATGCAGGGGCCCAAGGACTTGGGCCATCCTCCACTACTTTCCTAGGCTACCAGCAGGGAGCTGGATCAGAAGTGGGGCAGCCAGGACTTGAACCAGTGCCCATGTGGGATGCTGGTGCCACAAGCAGAGGCTTAACCGACTATGTCTCATGCTGGCCCCTGAGGTTGGTCTTTCATTAAGGCTCCTGATGCTTCCTGTCCAGTGGCTGTCTGATTATTTCTGGATTTGTTGGTGTCTTCACCCCGTCTCCTACTAGATGTGGTGTTGGGAAGGGAAGGGAAGGACCAGGCCTGTCTTATTTCTCCTCATACTCAGAATGAAGCAGACACCAGAAATGACGTGTTTTATTTATGTGCAAACCGAAGGTACATGTCTCTGGTGTCAGCAGAATGGTTAACTCGAACATTTGTTTCGAAAGGGTTCTGGAGTAGAGAAACCAAAGTTATCATGGAGTCACTGCGAAAGCGTTGTTTGGAAAGCAAGGATTTACAGAAACTCTTCAAAGATAGAGCCAGAAAGGAACATTTTCCGTATTGCCTCCAAACACGGGTAGCAGTTGGGTGACACAGGTCAGCTAATGGCTGGATCATTTTAAATAGATAAATTTAAAAATTCATTTATTTGAGAGGCAGAGCTGTCATCCACTGGTTCACCCTCCCAGATGCCTGCAACAGCAGGGGTTGGGCCTGGGCCAATCAAAGTCTTCTGTGTGAGTGACAGGAACCTCGTTACTTGAGCCATCACAGCGTCTGCATTAAGAGGAAGCTGGAGTCAAAAGCTAGAGCCAGAAATCGAACTCGGGCTCTCTGATGTAAGGCATGGGTGTCTCAACTGCCAGGCTGAACACCTGCCCTCTGTGGCCAATTTTTTATGCTCGAATAAAGAGATCTCCCTTCCTCCCAGCCCTATTTGAACAAGCTCCTCTGTCTGATTTTCTCCTAAGTTTCAGCTTTACTTCCAAGCACTGCTCATTAAAGACCTCCCTAGAAGCTGTTTGACGTTGGCGCATGCTGGTAGTCACCCACCGTGATCTCCTGTGTAGAATGGGTCTACAGTTCCCGCATTGGAAGGACAGGAGGGTGAATGCCTGTACCCAACACACCAAGACTGCTAAGCACTGCCTTCATTATTAGACTCCATTCTTTTAACCATGACTCTACAAATCTGGTGTGAAATTGACATGCTATCTCAACAGATAGATTTTGGAAGTTTTTTTTTTTTTAAAGTTGCAGTAGATTATAGAATCATCACAGATGATATTCCACTTAATTAACTTTTATCAGCATATATTAAATAAGATTGCCTGGTTTTCAGTCTTTAGGTTGAAATATATACATTTCAGCTGGCGCTGTGGCTCAATAGACTAATCCTCCTCCTTGCAGTGCCGGCACACCAGGTTCTAGTCCTGGTCGGGGCGCCGGATTCTGTTCCGGTTGCCCCTCTTCCAGGCCAGCTCTCTGCTGTGGCCCAGGAGTGCAGTGGAGGATTGCCCAAGTGCTTGGGCCCTGCACCCCATGGGAGACCAGGAGAAGCACCTGGCTCCTGCCATCAGATCTGCGCCGGCCACAGCGCACCGGCTGCGGCGGTCATTGGAGGGTGAACCAACGGCAAAAGGAAGACCTTTCTCTCTGTCTCTCTCACTGTCCACTCTGCCTATCCAAAAAAAAGAAAAAGAAATATATACATTTCACCTACAACTACACTGAGCATAACTTCTCATTTTAAAAAAAAAAATTAATGTGTTTTTTGAGAGAGAGAGAGAGAGAGACTGAGAGAAAGTTCCCATCTACTGGCTCACTCCCAAAATGCCTGCAGTGGTTTGGCACTGGAAACTAAATCCAGGTATCCCCATGTGAGTGGCAGGGATCCAATTACTTGAGTCCTCGCTGCTGCCTCCCAAGGTCTGCATTAGCAGGAAGCTAAAAAAATCTTTTTCTTTAAAATAAAGAGTGGTTCACATCAAGTCTGGAGAGCCACTTGTCTGCTCGCCTTTTCCCATTCATTGATACATGACAGAGTTTCAGTAAACACAGATTAGCTTGCCTCTGCCCAACCCCATCTCCTCTTCGCCGGGGTGATGAAGTCATCCCTCTGCTGACCTGGTTACACTACGGAGCAGCAGAACCCAAGCTCTAGCATGCATTGGGACCTGGAGCTGCTGGCCATGGCGCTTTGAAGAACTCATTTCCAGAAAGTCCCCAAAATTGTTCCGGAGTTTGTCCAAGTTGTTACCACTTTTCAGATGAGACCATTTTAGGGAGCAATACCAGCAGAATAGATCGAGTCACATTTCGGTGTTGTTAAAAAAATCCGTCCAGGGTCCGTGATTATGGCTTAGCAGGTAAAGCCCCTGGCTGCGATGCCGGCGTGCTATATCAGTGCCAGTTCAAGTCCCAGCTGCTGCACTTCTGATCCAACTCCCTGTTGGTGGCCTGGGTAAAGCAGCAGAAGATGGCCCTGGTGTTTGGACCCCTAGCACTCACGTGGGAGACCTGGATGAGGCTCCTGGCTCCTGGCTCTGGCCTGGCCCAACCCCAGCTATTGTGGTCATCTGGGGAGTGAACCAGCAGATGAAAGATTTCTCTCTCTCTCTCTCCCTCTCTCCCCCTCTCTGTAACTCTGACTTTCAAATAAATAAATCTTTTTTAAAAATACCTTCAAAACAACATATTCAGTGAATTCTCAAGGCAGGTGGAACAGCAATAGTGAGTGTGATGATAGAATTGACAGAGCTTCTGTGGTCTTATTGTTAGGCTTTGCCTGCCTGTTAATTCATGGAGTGAGATTCAGAGAAGTCACTGTGTGGCATTACAGTGGCCATGTGAGTGTCTGTTTCTGATTTAATTCCCGCAGAGCAGCACGTGCCCAGAATGGAGGACCCAAGGGGACTGCTTTGTCCCTCATTAGCTGGGAGAGCTTAGACACCAGGCTGAATCTCTCCATGCGGGCCTCAGTTTCCTTTCCTGTGAAATGGAACTATTTGCTCTTTGTCAAAAAAAAAAAAAAAAAAAAAAGGAAAGAAGGAAGTATCTGCAGATGGGAAGAATGCCTGAAACAGTCTGCAGATGCTTTCATTTTATTTTTATTTTAGCCCAAATTAATATGCAAAACCAGAATGCCATTTGCAGAGTCGGTGGCGTCAGTTCACCCTATTTCTAGGTGAAGTATGTGAAAGTGATTATAGGTAATAAATATCTTTTTTTTTTTTTTTTTACTTATTGCAGAGGCAGTTTTTCCACTGTTAATGAGGGTAATTTGACTTGGTTGAAGGATTGCAGTTCTTAAGAATTAATGCAGTAATCCAATTCAAAGATTTAAAGAGATCTAAGATTTTTCACAGGTCGCGTGCTAGTGAATGTGCTCCTCTCACATAGCAGCTAATGGACTTGAACGCCAGTCTGTCATTTACTGTTCCCTCACTGCATAGCAGCTTTGCCCTTGGTCCCGAGTCTACTTCCCGAGCGTCGCGGGTTATTTAGGAGTGTGGTGTATTTGTAACACTTTGGAGAGAGAGCGTCCTGTTTCCCACAGCCCCTGATGACTGTGAAAACTGGGGGTTATCTTTCCTAATTACACGTTTGAATCCCAATCTGCTAAGGTCTGAGGAATATCAGGCTCAGAGGAGCTGCCTTCTTGCCTCTCTGTTCCAGAGCAGGGCCTTTTATTTTTGTAATGTATTTTTAAAAACTAATTCATGTATCATTGTGTTCGTACATATAGGTTAATTCACGTGAATACAAAGGTTACATGCATCGTATTCATAACTTTCCATTTTTGGTAATGATGTATTATTAACAGCTAACAATATTTTGCAAAGGCTTATTTGTAAAGGATGTTGGAACTGCTCTTATTTCCCGATCCCATTATGTTCCCAAATATTAAGAGTCCCATTTTGAGGCAATTAGAAGCATTCACATCTCTCCACGTGTGCTCTCCAGACAGCGTCACCATTCTGTGCACACAGGAACCTTTGTTCCTTAATTAGAAAAAAGGACCAGAGCTCATCCGTGGCGGTTCCGAGTGGTGTCGCTCAAACATTGAGGCGACAGTACAGCCCAAGGAGACACCCGGCGTAAACCAGAGTGGCTCTCCAGGTTCTCGCTGAGGGGCCCCGTCACACCCTCCTCACATCTCGAATTGTCCTGCTGGCTGTTCATCAGTTTTAAAGCCAAAGAGATTTCCATACTCATGGCGGGGGGAGAAAGCCTCTCCTCTAGAAATCTAGAACTCTGCCATTGTTGAAAGCTCACAATCCTACAGACAAAAGGGCAGAGACTTTTTTTTTTTTTTTTTTAATTATTAAGGACCAGTGTTGTGGTGTCACAGGTAAAGCCGCCACCTGCGATGCTGGTATCCTATATGGATGCCAGTTTGAGTCTCTGCTTACTATCCAGCTCCCCGCTAATGCATCTGGGAAAAGCAGTGGAAGATGGCCCAAGTGATTGCTCCTTTCCCTGCACCCACGTGGGAGATCTGGAAGAAGCACCTAGCTCCTGGTTTTGGCCCCCCCAGCCCCATTTGGGGAGTGAACCAGCAGGTGGAAGATCTCTGTCTCTCTGTCTCTTTCTCTAACTGCCTTCCAAATAAATAAATAAATAAATCTTTAAGAAATATATTGAAGTTAGTGGACATCACCCAGCTGCAGTCATTGCAAGCCGGAGAGTCACTGGCAGAAGTCTTAGAGGAGAGATACCCCCGTGTTTTCCAGGCTGAGTCTCAGTGCTGGCATTCGGCATCAGCTGTAGCAAGTTTCCGCAAGCTAAAACTCCCAGAGTGGATTGGCAAAAGCATTAGGCCACCTCAGTTATCAACAAAGAGCCTTGGTTCCCACAGCAAGAACAGGCATTTCTCCAGCCTTCAGGAAATTTCATGCATCCACTGTGTCCAGAAATGCTAACAGCGCCACTCACGCTGGTTAAGGTGGAGGTTCCAGAAGCAGAGCCTTTGCGTAGAAACCTCTCCTGCCCCTGTGGGCGACGGATGCTCCTGGTGGCTTGGCTGGGCCAGGAGGACGTGGGGAAATAAAGGACTGGAAAGAGCAGAGCAGAGCCATCTGTGTAGAGCCAGAGGTTGGAAAGCAAGGCAGCTAACGTGAGCGTCGGTTGGCTTCTCTCGGGGAAGGACCTCTCCAGTGAGGCAGCCAGCTCTGGAAGGCCGAGGACCCAGGCTCGCCCACCACCCCACCTGCCAGCCCCCTCCTCTTTGCTTGCCTTCTCTTTCCACGGCTGCTAAAGGATAAACTGCCCTCATCCTGCTAATGCTAATGAAAGACATTATTAACCAAAGGCAGTGCTTCCAAAGGAAGCCAGGGGCTGGCAGACAGAGACATGACACCCTTCTGCTGATAGTGGTGCCGGTCAGAAATGGTGGGTCTGGAAACAAATACTGTTTCCCTGAAACATTCTGCCATTTAGAGATACATGTCTAGCTAGCCGTGCGTGCGTGTGCGTGTGTGTGTATAAAAAATATTTCCACTAGTAATCTCTTTTATGTTGTATTTTTCAGAGAAAGAAAAATAGATTTTAAAATGTAAAAACCTGTTCTTCAATTGAGTATGCAAAAATCTCATTGCAGTATTTATTCCAAACCTGCTCTCATAATGTTCAGTCAAGGAGAAAACAGCAAAAAACAGTTGTTGATGGACTTAGCACAGAACTGGATTAAATAAGCATTAGTCTACTGGAGCTGATTACAGGAATATGAAAATGCAGTATCTTAATGGTACATATTTTTATGTGGCAGCTCAGTTGCCTTTCATTTTGCAGCTAATATGTCTATTCTTATGAGTCATTTACTTCTTTAATTACCTTTTGCAGGCAAGGCACCATGGTATATTAATGTGAATGATTTTTATTGCCAGTTTATCATACAATGCCCCAGAAGTTGAAAGGCGTAATTGACTTGGAAGAACAGCTCATGGAGGAAACAATATTTAGTTGACAGTTTTCCTTGTACTCTCTGTTGACGTTTATGAGTTTACACTATGCTAAAGGAGTAATAAACACAATTTTCTTTCAATAACAGGAAAGGGTAGCTTCTAAAAGACATTTGTGGAAAACACATTTGTTCATTTCTTGAATAATATGAAAATAACACATTTCCGGCGATAAGACCTCTCAGATTGCCAATTGAATTAAACCTTTGAAGGTGCATTTATAACCTGTCTCAGAGCATAAGGAGATATTAGGGTCCTGGCGATTGAATCGATTTAATGAATATTTAAATCATATACAAATTTGGATAAATCACATTTCAATCTAGGCATTAGGGCGAGACTATTTGGCCAGCTCCTCCCAGCCTCCTGGAGAAGGCCAGGAAGCAAGGGAGCTTGGGGTTTGGGAGAAGTCCTCTGTCTCTGGGAGAAGTCTGACGGCACATTTTGGGAAAATAAAATAAGGCCCAGCCGATACAACTCCTTATAAGGTCTGGCCTTCCAACAGTTAAAGGAGAGACTTGGGTGGGTCGCTGCCGGCTCAGAGCGGCTCAGAGCCGGAAGAGTGCCCTGACTCCGCTTGCTTGGGCAGTTATGTTTTCACCATCCCTTCCGCCGGCCCCCCTGGCCCTCACTGGTCCACCGGCTCCAAGCAGGCCCTGGTTTGGCACGTTGGTTGAGAGGGAGTTAAACTTTTCACAGTTTTCTGGATTGTTTGCAGTTCAGTCCTGTGCAACATAATGAAAGTTTTCTAGCCATCTGTTGCTAAGCTGGCGGTGAGCAAGGCCAGTATATCCAAACAAAGTTCTGGCCTGCCGTAAACTGAACCTGTCAGTTTAGCATAGCTTTGCTGACCCTTTAGTGAACAGGGCAGCCCTTGGTACCAGGCACTCACTGCTTAGAGCTTTCAAAGGGGAACTATTTTGAGGTTAGGGGGTGGGGGCCTGTTTACTTTTTCTCTCCTGTTCCTCTTGCTGGCTTGGAACTCACTCGTTTATACTTAATCTTTAAATGGGTGCTTTTCCCCCTTCCTTCCCCCTCCTCCCCTGGGCCAGGGGGTGGGAGGTGGGGGGTGGGCATTACTTCTTAATAGGAGGTTGTAACAGTTAGGAAAAGGTATGAGTGTCTATACATGCGTGTGAGGTGGCTGTGATTGGAAGGGTGTTCTCTGCAGTTATTTTTGTTTCTTTTTGTTGTTGTTGTTCTTCAGTGTTTGGGGACAAGTAGTCCGGGCAAAGAAGCTCCTAAACTTATTACTTAGCGTGTATGATGACACATGTTTCATAGCTTTAAAAGGACCTTTTTCTCCCTTTCTGTGCGTTTTGTGTTTTGTCATTGGACATTAATATACAACAGAATCCAACAGAGGAGCAATTAGACAGCGCTCCCTGCTGTATGGGGTATTGCCTGCTCCTCTGTTCTCATTCGCAGGGTCAAAGCATTGCTTCAAATTGCCCACCTTAACCTTAAAATGATCTCACTGTTTTGTGACCCTTTTTTTCCTTCTGTAATGGTGTTTCTTGGCTATGTATGAAACATCCTGTGTCACACACACTAGTGTCTATATAATTTCTAACTCTTGTTCGCAGAATAAACTTATTTTTAAGTCTGTTTTCCTTGAACTTTCTGAAGTACCATCTTACACATTCACAATAGGATCTGAACGCAACCAGTGCTAGACAGGAAGTACGCAATTTGTAGACATATGAGAAGTCTTCAAAAAGTTCATGGAAATGACTTAATATGAACAAAACTATGCATGCATTTAATATTTTTGTATTAAAATAAGCATTTTAGTTCCATTTTACGTGATCTCAAGTTTTTGTACACACACACACACACACACACGTGCGTGAGTCCCTAATCTATCGAGTTCCCTTCTGCTAGTGGCCTCATGTAGGAGCTGTTGTATTTTCATCCTGCCTTTACTATCAGGAATTTCCCATCCACACTGGTTACCTGTGTGCCCGGGGAAGAGAGGGCCTGGGGTGGCTGCCATCAAACCTACAGGAACCCGAAAATTACTGATATCCAAGGAAGAGCTGTTTCAGCCACTCCCTCCGCCACTCAGCCCCCCAGGTGAGAAGGGGACTGCAGTTGCACACAGCACAGAGGAAAGAGACACCGACAGGAGGCACACTCATCCAAAGACCAGAGGACAGCGTTGGGACCCACCTTTAGCAGCAGTCAAGGGGTCTGCAAGGATCAGGCAGTAAGTCAATAGGGTGGGGTGGTGAGACAGAAGAAACAAAGGAATAAACAAGGAGACACAGTCTTCCATTTGAGGGACAAGGAATATCGCCAAAGTGAAAAGTGGTCAATTGAAAATGTAACTGAATGCACTTATTTGGAAATATCATCGAGTCATATCTGTTTGTAAGGTGACTGACATATAAAGTGCTTTTTTGTTTTAAAGTAAAAAAAAAAAGCGTATTTGGGGTAGAGTTTCAGGCATAAGTGTCAGGTGCAATGGAACATGTATTCATGCTAAGAGTCAAGCAAATAACCTTGGTATTTAGGACACTGCCTTTCAGAACATGAAATTGTATTTTGTTGTGTCTTTTTTTTTTAAGGACTACATTAAGAGGTCACCTATTAGCTGTGTTTTTGCTGTCTTAAACTCAGCCCTTCTGTCTATTAAAATCAAACCACTGTGTAAACATTCCAGTGTTGTTCTTGGTCTCTACAATGGCCACGGGGATCAGGTTTCACCTGCCTGCACATCTTCAAGCAATTAGAGCAATTAGCGTGAAGCCATTTCACATTGCAGGATCCAAGGTCTATGGTGACATTCAAGTCCAGGGTGAGCCTGAAAGGGAGAGTGAGGGAGAGGCCTGCAGCATGGCCACTATTCCGTGGCCCTGAGCAGACAATTTCTCTTTTAAAAATGGTAGCTCTTTAATGATGTTATTATGAGGTTTTTAAATGACATATCAAAAGTTGTTTATATCAAGAAAATCCAACAGTCATTTAATTATACTAATGAAGGTCTTTATACGTGGTGGATTAGGAAAAAAAAAAGACTTTTAATGACCATGAGAAATGGAGTGTCGCTTCTTGTATCAGAGTGGTGGTGGCAGCAGTCTGTGTAGAGAAAGAATATATTTTATACCATAGAAGGGAATTTGCATGTCTCTTTTCATGGTAAACCTCCCTGTTTTGGGTGAATGTAATGATCACAGCAACATGGAATATTCTGTGGGAGATTTTTGGAGTAAGTGTTGAAAGCAACTATGTTGGATTTTTTTTTTTAAGGTTACAGAAGAACAGTGGTTACTTTAGCAGATTGAACTAGTACAGTTTAAAGAAAAATTACCAACTTTAGCACATCCAATAGCTGTGTAGGCACGACAGAAGGTGACTTTTAAAAAAGCAGTCTTAGACACTGGTACGGTCTGCTTTGTTTGTTTGTTTGATTTGTTTTTTACATTTGTAACCTAGTTACGCAGGAATCTTGTTTGCACAAGGCAAACCCTAAACTGATTACAGCTTTTTAAATTGGATCCTAGGTTTTTAAATCCATATTTTACTGTTGGTTTATTATGCAAAAAAGGTGGAGGGGGGAGCGCTAATTTTAAAAATCCAAGCTCGCTGCAAAAGAAGATCCTGCTTTGCAGTCCCAGAGGGTGTTTGCAATCAGGAATATCCGCGGGCTAAATTATAATGTGGAATTCTGTTGTCCTCTAGCCTGACGCTGCCTGTTCACGTTCAGTGTTTGTTAACAAACAACTCAAAGTGCAACATCGTTCAGAGAATTACCTGTTCCTTAAATGCGCCGCCTTTAATGAAAATAAGAGATTTTTCTGTAAACAGTAATAATAACAGTCGTGCACCTCTGAGAAAGTTCTTGCCGCAGTCTCCTTACGGAAGTGCCCGAGTTGGCTGAAAAGCCACAAGGGGAGAACACTGACCTCTGTGTGGGACAGAGCTGGAGCACTTGTGTTCAAGTCCTTTTAGGGAACTGGGCTGCGTGGAGCTCCCCAGCCCCAGCACTGACTCCTTAAGCTGTGCTGTTGAGAGATGGCTCTCGTGGGCGGGCTCGTCCGGGGTGCTCAGGCCGTGTGCCATCTGCGACTGCATCACAGGGCAGAGCACAGGGTGCTAACACATGCCAAGCTCCTTGCTCTGCCCCCTGAACACGGATTGCTAGGAAATCATTTGCTGAATCTGTGCTGGACCAGCTGAGATCCAGAGCGACATTTGCATGGGACACTCCACCCCTCCTAAAGGGGGAGAGGCTGTGCAGGGCTCTGTAGGGAGGCAGGCGGTAAACCTGATCATTCCCATTTCTCCCCTAGCCTCGTCCAGTGCGTCTATGATCTGCCTTTTGAACTGTTTTTGTGGCTGATCAGTTCCACCTAATATGTCTCTTGATTTCTGCTATTGTCATGCCCAGGCGACATGCTGTTCTCTTCATTTTTATAAGCTTTACATGCTTCTGCCTGTCATATTCTGGCGGTTTATCTTCAGCGTCTGGATTTGCTTTCAGACTTGAATGTCTATCAAGCTGCCGTTGCTTTGAATGTGAGATCAAAAGAAGATGAATTCCAGTAAAAAATTTCCCTCTATGAAGAAAAGATTGGGGTCTGTGTAAACATCCCACTGACAGCTCCCAATGAGTTATTTTAGCTGCGTATTAGCACCTGCATGACAGACAGTCCAGCATTCCACGCTAAATAACAAATCACTTGCTTTCGTGGCAGAAGAGTATTGCCACAGGAGCAATGCGTTTTCAGGAGGAATCCT
Organism: Oryctolagus cuniculus; assembly: GCF_964237555.1. Taxonomy (NCBI): domain Eukaryota; kingdom Metazoa; phylum Chordata; class Mammalia; order Lagomorpha; family Leporidae; genus Oryctolagus; species Oryctolagus cuniculus. The sequence continues at coordinate 78,103,304 of NC_091441.1, forward strand.
GTTCTTCCTCCTCTTTTTTTTTTTTTTTTTTTTTTTTTTTTCCCTTTTTCTATTGAATATGGCTGTTGAACTGCTCAGCCTCTCTCAAGCTGACTCGCTGTGCCTTCAGCAGTTTGCTTTTCCTTACAGAACCTGTCAGGTTCCTCAGGTGACAGAAGACAGGACTTTGATTATCAGTTTTGGGTGACTTGAGGAGTGTTTAAGTAGACAAGATAAACAGGTAGTTTGGTTGATTACAGAGAGGGAGAATGTTAAGAAAATGCAGCGAAAGCAAGATCAAGGGCATATCCCTGGAATTCAGGACAGCGTGTTCTTTAAAAATAAATGTGACAAAACCCTCTGAAGTCTGCAAAAATCTGAATTCTCTTCCTTTCTTCTTCTTCTTCTTCTTTTTTTTTTTTTTTTGAAAGCATCCTGCCTATGTAAATGTCACCACAAAAATATCTCAAGAGCAGGTTTCCCAAAACTCTGTAGCCGTGTCCCTGTGTGCGTGAAGGAGCTGCGTGTGGCCAGGGCTTGGTCCAGCCAGGGCACCACTCCACGCGCCCTGTGGCTGCTTGCAGCCCGGGCGTGATGTCGGCACGTGAAGCGCTCACAGATTTCTCCGAGTGCTAACTGCAACTTTGAACATTACCTGCAAGCTCCAACTGATCTTTCAACTTTGAAAGTGAAGAATGGCTTGAGGAATTCTTGTGGTTTCTTTGTCATTGAGCGAGCGCGCAGCCAGCTACTGTGGAGGCAGAACTCCCCGAGGTTGCTTACAAAGGGCAATGTTCCAGTGCGTTTTCTCCTCGGGTGTGCTTCAGCCGCACAGCACTTCCTGTTTATTCAAACATCTTTTTTACCACTCTGCAACCCCCGCTTCACAGAAACAGCCAGAACCCATCTACAGCAAGAAGACGGAAATCCAAAGGCAGACAGTACGAGCTCTCGCCGTCAAACTCTGCGTTTTCTCTGTAAGTGCCCAGAGGAAAAAAAAAGAAAAAGAAACATTTTTTTTTTTTTTTTTTGGTTGCCGGGTTAAACTTTTAGACTGGGGCTCTGTTCTGGCTTAGACATTCACAGAAGGGCAAAATGAGATGATCCAACTTATTTACTGCCTTCTGTCCCCCCACCCCCACCCTCCTCACGCCGCCAAAGGCTTTTTTTCCTGCTTGGAGCTTTGAGAGCTCTCTGGCTCCTGCTCACTTCTAGTTGATTCACTGTGCCTTTCAGACGTGTCTTGGGGTGTAATCAGCAAAGAAAGCCGCGGCGGCGTGTTGTCAGGACAGTTTGGTGGGCTGCGGGGCGGCTGAGAACCTCTGCTTCTTGTGACATTGTTTCGCGTTGCCTTCTTTTTCTTCCTGTTATCACAAGTGGTGGGAGAATGCGGGCTCGTGCCGCTCTGCAGTTCGGCGCCGACACAATTGTCCTCTGCCGTGTGCATCGTGACATTGTCATCCTTTGTGGATCGGTCTTGATAATATTTGTACCAATTTCATGCCAATAAAAGTCAGACTGCTGAAACACGCATGGTCATTATCTCATTTATATGACTATTGTTTAAACGGAGGGGGCTGTTCGAGGACAGAGAAAGCCTGCCTCACTCTGCGCGATGGTTGTTAACTTTGATGTTGGAAGGCTCTTTTCAAAATTTCCATTGTGGATAATTAGTATGGCAGGGAAAGCCCTGAGACTTGGGCAGCCTCCGCTCTGCCTGGAAGAGCCCGGTAACTGCTCTCTCAGTCCTTTCTGTTGAAATGACTTTTTAAACACATGGTTTGACATTTTTAAGATAGTTTCCGCCTTTTCCCATCTGTAGTCATCCCTCTGGCCTCCCTCCCCTCCCCCTAAACTCCCCCAACTCATCTTTGGTCCCCCAACATTAGTGTCGTTAGTAAAGCCAGGTGCTAATTTTTTTTAACTATATACTGGTCATGGAATAGACAGGAAATGGAAAATGAACTCTTGATCTTAAGAGAATTCTTGTTACTCTCAACTTTGTGTGTTAGTCCCCAGACTAAATACCCTTAAATGTTGGTGTCTAAAACAGCATCTGCTAGAACAGAGAGAGAAATGTTATGTTGTATCATTGTCCAAGCTACTAATGGAAGAAACCTTTAAATAAACAACTAAGTTGGTATGTGTATTACTTTAGCTAGGATGACATTTTTAATGTTCAGAAGTTGTGCTACTTTGTAAGGAAAAAAAAAATGTTTGTGACGGCCTTCAGGACAATTTGTTTAACAGTAGGAGTAATCGCAGGGAACATGGAAAGAGTGACTCTAGGCGTATACTCAGAGGTTAGTGTAGGTGTGGGGGCTGAACACTCTGTGTGGGAACAGTGGGCAGCTTTTCTGGGTATCTCTGTCTATTTGATGACCATCAACTTTCCCAGCTCGCTGGTTTTGTTTTCTCTGGATGGCATGTTTGATTATTTATCAGAAGGGAAGGGAGTTGCTGAAGCAAATAAACATGTGACCGAGGTCTGTTTTGTTTTCCACTCAGAAAGCCATGCCCTTTGACAGATACACAGAAAATAATAAATGCATTGTTTTACGATGAAAGGAAATTATATGTCTTTTTTTATTTTATTTTATTTTTTTTTTTGGTGGTGGTGGTTGGAGGGGGGAAGCAAGCAATTGGGTTAACCCTTAAGGCTCAGGAGGTTTTCCATTTATTTATTTATTTTTGGCCTTCTGAGAATTTGCCAGGCTTTTTATACTGAGAATCTATTGCGGTGCATGGTTTTATGGGACAGGATTTCCCAGGATTAGTTGTTCAGTAGTTGGGCTTGTCTGGATACTTTGCTTGGCTGTGCTTGCCTCAGTAGTTCTGTTTATGGAGTGTGTATGTGTGTGTGCATGTGTGTACACACATGTACACTCACTTTAATCAGTGATACCATTGGACAAATCAGTAGCTCTATTGGTTTTGTTGAAGGCTTTATTCTGATTTTAGATCCAAACAAGAACAGCTCGACTAAAGGAGAATACACCCAAATGTCTATTGGCCAGTCTACAACATGACTGATTAGAAGCCAGTGTTTTGCTCCCCTCTCAAAAGTTGAGGCAGGTGCTCTGATGCAGAGACCACGTGTATGGCAGTGTGCCTAAAAAGCACCTTCTCGTCATTGATACTGTGTGAGGCGTTGCATGATCTTCAAGGTCGCCATTATCTCATATCTTCCCAAGGCTAAGGGAAAAGTTTGAGTCTACATCGAAATATAGGGTTTTTAAATGAGCAAACGAAAATTTACCTTTTTTGATTTTAATTCACAGGTGGGGTTTGCATGCAGGTGTAGGCTTTCTTTATACCTAGGCAGTGGCTGACATATGTGAGCTCGCTGGCACATTCTTTGGAAACTGGAGCATGCTCTCCTGTAGGGGCTTCCTCACTTACACACATCTGAGAAAGTGGTGTGCGTGATCCTAGCACAGTGCCTGGCCCCGTCGTCTCATGCTCTATAAATCACAGCTGAAAATCTGTCTCGTTGCCTATACCGTTTTGGAATGTGAATTGAAAATATGCACACAGAGGATTCCCTCTGCATTGACTATATAAGGGAACAGTGCAGTGCACGCTCCAAGCATACAGCTTCCACCAGAGCTGCCTGCATGGAACCGGGAGGTAGCTCTGCCCCGGAGAGGACAGCGCTGAAATCAGTAGCCTTTCCGCCGCCTCTCTTGTCATCTCGAGTGGCTCTCCAAAGAGCCGGTCGGGTTGGATCATCAGACTTTATACGCAGACAGAGCCCTTTGTCTGTCGAGAAATCAAAGCATCTGACTAATGTTAACTCGTTAATACTCAGAACGCCCTTGGGACGTAGGTAGGCTGCAAGATTATCCCACTTTTGAGGTGGGAAAAGGTCCTGTTGTGAAAAGAGTTTACAGTTTCCGGGAGTGTCTGCGCTGACTGCCTGGGCTGGCCCTGGCAGGGGTATGATCTCGATGCTACGAGAAGTGCTTTTCCTGTGACATCATCAGGCCTGACCACAGGCAGTCTCATGAGAAAGTGTTTTGCCATGAAGACACTGGACTGGAAAATACAGCCAGTGCCTGATGCGGGTGGTGGTGGGAGGGAGGAGGCGATGTAGACTAATCATGCTTCGTTTTAATCTGTTTGGGTTCAAAGTTAGGATGTATTTTTTAAAAGATGCAGGATGGGCTGAAAACGCTGATTGTTGTTTTGTTTCACTTTGACTCAGTATGATGTTGGTAATTTAACTTCCACAAAAATCCTGTCGGTTTGTTCTCTGTGTAGAAATAGATACTACTTATTGGCTGTGCAAGTAAGTCAGAAGTTGTTCCATAGTTGTACGCTTGGGGGGGGGGGGGCAAAAGAATTGAGTCAGTGTGTTAGCCCTAGGTGTTAGGTGTCAATCTTCAGTTCCAGTTTGTCTTGGGCCTCTGTCCAGAAGTCACTAAGTTGATAGTCTAGTGGGGCTGGCATTTGGCACCGTGTTTAACACACCACTTTTGGCACCTGTATTTTTTATTGGAGTGCCTGGGTTCAAGTCATGACTCTGCTTCTGATTCCAGCCTCCTGCTAATGCACATCCCTGGAGGATGGGAGGCAGCAGGTGACACCTCAAGTAGTTGAGCCCTTGCTCCCCAACTTCTACCCATGTGGAAGACCAAAATGGAGTTCTGGCCTCCTGGCTTTGGCCTGGCTGTGACCCTGGCCTGGCCTGGCCTGGCCCAATCCCAGCTGCTATAGGCATTTGGGGAGTAAACCAACAAATTGAAGGTAGATATCTCTTCTCTTTCTTTAGCTTTCAAATAAATAAAAATACATTTTTTTAAATAAACAAGTTTTTTAAAGAGTCAAGTGGCATTTGCTGTTCTGAGTCTTGTGCTAAAAAAATCATTCCAGAAGACACTAAAGTAGGGTGGTAGCATTTGGGTTATTTCATTCTTCGTACTGTTTGTTGGAACGTGAATATAGAAATTAGATTTGAAAATCTATATTCAAAATGCGTTTCTCATTTTAAAAAGTAATTTTCAAAAGACCATAAATAATTATTCCAGTTTTGCTAGAGAAAAAACTAGTTTGCTGCAGCATTTGTTGACAGTGTATCAGGTGTAGGTGATGGCAATGTACTTGGTTTTTTTTTGCTACTTTTCTAATTCACTTATGTATTTTTCATGCCTCCTGTCCCTAACATTACTTTCATAATCAATAATCATTTATAAAGCATGTTTAAAAGTGACTTCAGAGGTCCTTACTGGTGTCGGGCTCCAGCTTCTGTGTTTCACAGGCATTGATTGTAGCACAGGTACTGTTCTTTCTTTCTATCGTGATCAATGAAGACGCTAAGGCATAGAGGTTGCATAACTGGCAAGCAGTGGAGCTGGGTATCCAGTCCAGGCGCAGTGACTGGTAGGCCTTTAACCACCATGTCTGCTGCTTCTGTGGAAGTTGTTAGTTTTGTTGTGTGTGTATTTTTTTTTTTTAAAGCAGACTTGTACTTCTTTGGAATTGCTATGATTCTCTAGAGGTCAGTAATTCCCCCAAATTCCCAAAGAATCCTTATTCCTTCATGTCTCAAGTTCCACCGTATTCTAGACTGTGGTCGCTGGAAGTTCCAAAGATCATTGTCACCCTTTGAGCACCACTGTGCCTCAGATGAGCAGTTTTCTTTTTTTTTTAATCCCGCAGTCAAGGAAATGTTTCTGCTTCCTTGACCAAACCAATCACGTTCTTTTTCTCCTCCTGTATTCCCTGTCCACCAGAAGGCCAAAGTCTGTACGATTCTCACTACAAAGTTAACTTTGAATGTGGCTCGGATTAACTGAATATATTTTTCTAAATGTACCGAAGTTTCTCTTTAAAGATCTATCATGTCAAGCAAATAATTCTAGTTCCGTGTAAGTAGAATTCCAGATGCGCAGATTTGTGGATGAGGAGACACGTTTGTTTATGTCCTTCTTGAAGTACAGGGAAGGGTTCTGTGACCTTGGCTGTGTGACCCTGGACACATCACATGACCTTTGTGTTATACAAAGCAGTTTAGAACCAAACCAGATACAGAGTTGGCATTTGATCAAGGTTGGTTACTCTCTTTGTTAGCATCATCATCATCATGAGTGTCAAATCTTGCTCCCACCTCACTCTTTGGCTTCTTAGGCAGCCGTATTGTTCTAAGCGTCGAGGTTCAGTGAGTGTCAGAAGCAGCCGTTGACATATTTGCTTGTTGCCTTTGCTGGTGGAAGGAGCCAGGAATCGAGTTGCAAATCCCGTATGAGACCAAAAAGTAAATCACATGGCCCTCTTGGCCTCAGTTTACTTTTGGTGCCATGATGGCCGTGTGTCTCAGATTCCTTTGTGCCCAACAGAGGATGCTGAGATGGTTCTCTGATTTTATAGAGGATAACCAATGGTTTGTGATGACTTGGAAGAAGGAATCTTTGCTTTCCACCAACTAAGCGATTCCCTTATAAATTGTTTATATTACAGTCGTTGTTTCCATGTAGTAAACAGTTACTTGATCCAGGTACTGTGCTAAGGACTTCTCATGCATATCTCTCATTATCTTTGCCTCCCTGTGGTCCTTAATTTTCTTTATTTTTTAAAATATTTATTTATTTATTTAAAAGGCAGAGTTACACAGAGAGAGAAGGAGAGGCAGAGAGTAAGCTATAGAGGGGTCTTCCATCCACTGGTTCACTCCCCAGTTGGCTGCAATGGCCGGAGCTGCACCAATCCAAAGCCAAGAACCAGGAACCTCCTCCGGGTCTCCCATGTGGGTACAAGGGCCCAAGGACTTGGGCCATCCTCCACTGCTTTCCCAGGCCATAGCAGAGAGCTGGATCGGAAGTGGAGCAGCCAGGACTCGAACTGGCGCCCATATGGGATACCGGCACTGCAGGCTGCGGCTTTACCTGTTACGCCACAGTGCTGGCCCCACTTAGTTTTCTTATCTGCTAACTGGGCATAACAATGGCTCAAAGAATTAAGGAAATTAAATGAGATCGTTGTCTGTACTGTTTAGTAATTGGCAATAAACACTCCAAAAATCATAGCTTTAAAAATAGTTTTCCTTTGCTCCAATGACTAGGGGCCAAAGCAGCTTAAATAGCATAGTGATTTAACACGTCACTACCACCACCAGAACACACAAACAAAAGTAACTATAGCAAAGCGTGAGAGTCTTCAGTGGGTTCAAAACAGGGTCCAGAAATGCTCCTGGAAGTGAAAGCAATGACAGGTGAGTGATGAGGTTTGGAGCTGACTTAGGGTGAGAAGGTGGTACATGAAGCACAGGTCTGTAGACGCCTGAGCTATGGTTGGACTTGGGTGAAACGGCAGAAGAGTATTCTATCGGGAGCAGGTGTTTGGCATGTGGTTCACTTGACTGCTTCACTTGTCCCGGTGGCTGGGTTTAAGTCTCTGCTCTGCTTCCAATTAGTCATCCTGCTGATGCACACACTAGGATATGGCAAATGATGCCTCATGTACCTGGACCCCTGCCACCCACATGGGAGACCTGGATGGAGTTCCAGGTTCCTGGCTTTGGTGTGGCCCTTCCCTGGCTGAGGTGGTCATTGAGGTTGTGAACCAGTGGGTGGGAGAGCTCTCTCCACTCATTCTCTTCTTCTCTTTCTCCATTTCTCTCTTTCAAATAAATAAAAATCGATTTTAATAAAAGTGCTCTTTTCTCATTGCTCTGCTTTTCCACTATTTGCTTTTTGAAAAATTCCTTTTGGAACGAATTCCCCTTGGCCCAGCTTAGACAGGGGACAAGACACTTGTCTTGGATGGGGCTTGAAGAAGGAGGAGAAGCAAGGGATGGTGGTGACAGCATCAACACCCCAAGTGAAGATAGCTGAACCCAGACAGCCAGGGAGGTGGAGATGGTGTGAGGGGCAGCAAGGTGGCTGAGCTGTGCATTCTGTCCTGACTGTCCGCTGGGTGTTTGACATTGCAGTGATGGAAACGCCAGGTACTACAGAATGCAGGAACAGCCCTGGACCCCTGGGTCCGGGGACATCAGGAGGTGGATTGTGAACAGAGCGTGTAGGGAAAGGTGGAATTTACAATTTTCTTGGCTTTTCTGTAATTGTGGGCAGAGAACAAGGAGAGTAGAACTACAGATGTGGCTGAGGCTCAGAGAGTCTGGGGAATGGGAAGGTGTGGTTGATAAAGAGCGAGTGTTTGTTGTTGGGGGTAGAAGGGAGGTAAAGTCAGAAGGGGTGGCGCCATGAAAGTCCCTTCTCCTTCTTCCTGGAGGCAACAGAACCACAGTCATTCATGCATTTGTGCCTCTGGGCACTGCACGTCCATTTCTCAAGATTACCCATGGCCATCTTTGTTCTAATCAGTGACCTTGGTACAATGTGAGTGTCAAGTTCTCAGCAGGCAATCTTTGTTTGTTTTTGTTTTTCTGTCCTAGCCACTGACTAGACTTGTGACCTTGAATAGATCATTGAATCTCATAGTCTCTACTTTTGCACTTCAAATCAGCAATTATAAACTTTCCCCTCCCTTAGAGATGTTGGGAACAAGAAATAAAATATTAAGTGCACAGCAGCCGACTAGCTCAGTGCAGTGTTTCAGCATCAGCTTCTTAGATACAGGACACTCTTAAGTTGTATTTGCCCCTGGGTTTCTAGATATACATTTTTTTTAAAGGTACATTCTTGAAATCCATGTATAATATTTTCATTTCCCATTTTTTAAAGATTTATTTATTTATTTGAAAGAGTTACACAAAGAGAGGAGAGGCAGAGAGAGAGAGGGAGAACGAGAGAGAGGTCTTCCATCCGATGGTTCACTCCCCAGTTGGCCGCAATGGCTGGAACTGCGCCAATCCGAAGCCAGGAGCCAGGAGCTTTTTCTGGGTCTCCCACTTGGGTGTAGGGGCCTCAACGACTTGGGCCATCTTCCACTGCTTTCCCAGGCCATAGCAGAGAGCTGGATCGGAAGTGTGGAGCAGCTGTGTCTCACCAGCGCCCATATGGGATGCCGGAAATGCAGGCCCACTGAGCCACAGCGCTGGCTCTAAGACACACCTCATTTTTTAGGGGAAAAAAAAGATATTTATTTATTTATTTGAAGAATTGTATGACAGAGAGAGAGGGAGAGACAGGAAGGAACAGGTTGTGGGGAGAAAGGGAAAGAGAGAGATTTTCCACTAACTGATTCAGTACCCAAATGGCCACAGCAGCCTGTCTGTCCAAAGCCAGGAGCCAGGAGCTGCCTTCCAGTCTCCCACATGGATGACGGAGGCCCAAGCACTTGAACCATCATCTCCTGCCTTCCGAGGTGCATGAGCAGGGAGCTGGAACACAAACCAGGGCCCCAATATGCCGGGTAGACATCGTGAGTGGAGGTTAATGCACTGCGCCACAACACCGGCCCCATTGTTTCTTTCTTTGTTTTTTCTTAATTAGGCATTTTCATATTAACTTGAAAATTCTGCATAGTATTTTGAAAATGATTGGTGATTTGATAGGATGGTATGTTTTTGTGTGAGGTATAGGTAAACTTGGTAAGAGATTTCTGTTTCTTTTTTTTTTAACTTTTATTTAATGAATATAAATTTCCAAAGTACAGAATATTGATTACAATGGCTTCCCCCCCATAACGTCCCTCCAACCCGAAACCCTCCCCTTATCCACTCCCTCTCCCCTTCCATTCACATCAAGATTCATTTTCGATTCTCTTTATATACAGAAGATCAGTTTAGCATACGTTAAGTAAAGATTTCAACAGTTTGCTCCCACACAGAAACATAAAGTGAAAAATACTGTTTGAGTACTAGTTATAGCATTAGATCTCAATGTACAGCACACTAAGGACAAAGATCCTACATGAGGAGTAAGTGCACAGTGACTCCTGTTGTTGACTTAACAAATTGACACTCTTGTTTATGGCCTCAGTAATCACCCTAGGCTCTTGTCATGAGTTGCCAAGGCTATGGAAGCCCCCTGCGTTCACTGACTCTGATCATTTTTAGACAAGGCCATGGTCAAAGTGGAAGTTCTCTCCTCCCTTCAGAGAAAGGTACCTCCTTCTTTGATGACCCATTCTTTCCACTGGGATCTCACTCGTGGAGATCTTTCATTTAGGTTCCCCCCCCCCCCCAGAGTGTCTTGGCTTTCCATGCCTGAAATACTCTCATGGGCATTTCAGCCAGATCCGCATGCCTTTAGGGCTGATTCTGAGGCCAGAGTGCTGTTTAGGACATTTGCCATTCTATGGGTCTGCTGTGTATCTCACTTCCCATGTTGGATCATTCTCTCCCTTTTTGATTCTATCAGCTAGTATTTGCAGACACTATTCTTGTTTATGTGATCCCTTTGGTTCTTAGTCCTATCATTACGATCAATTGTGAACAGAAATTGATCACTGGGACTAGTGAGATGGCATTGATACATGCCACCTCGATGGGATTGAATTCAAATCCCCTGGTATGTTTCTAACTCTACTGTTTGAGGTAAGTCAGCTTGAGCATGTCCCGAATTGCACAAGAGATTTCTGTTTCTATTATTTCCCCCTGTATAGCTACTAAAATTATAATGACATTAAAAATTGTGTGTCTGTATGAGAATCTTTTGCTTCCACACAGAAAACAACAATGTTTAATTGAATTTAAAATCGAAGAAAGCAATTTTCAATAAGAAAAGAATCATATGTGAACCTGAAAAGACTTACTAACTTCAATACATGTGCTAAAACCTTCTGATCTTCTGTTTTTAGGTTCTTGCTATTAAGACAAATGTTTTTATCAGATGTTTCAATCTGGGGGACTGGCATTTGGAGCGGCAGTTAAGACACCAGGTGGGAAGCCCACAACCCATATCTGGGTGCCTGGATTCAAGTCCTAACTCAGCTCCCAATTCCAGCTTCCCTGATGCTGTATCCCATGTGGGCCTAATGCTGGGCCAGCCCTGGCCGGTGTGTGCACATTTGAGGTGTGAACCAACAGGCTCAGGTATAATCTTGGCTATTCAGAATAGCTGCTTTCCTAAGTGCGCATGGCTAGAGAATTCTAGGACTTTTCCTCTCCCCTTGTCTGGCAAATTAAGGCCAAGTGTGAGTCGTCCCCACGTTTTTGATGACTGATCTTGTTAGAAGCTTTTTAAAAATCCTCTCGGTGCCTTTCCCCCTCTTTTGTCTTCTCTGTTGGAATGTCGCCTCTAAGTCATTTTCGCTGCTTGCTGCTTTGCTCAGAATTCCGCCAAGAGAAGGAAGGTATTTGGGAAGCGCAGCACTCATAGGTGTTAATTGCCTCTCGGGACATCCTGAGTATGTGTGACTTATATTACAAGAGTGAAAGGGACACTGCGCCATTTTCATTTGAGCAGGATCAAGGTTTAGTGCTTCTAGGAAAATCGTGGAAAATCCTCCATTATTTTGAGCATCATTTAGTCAAGATTCTTCCACAGGCTTTAAAATTAGCAAGTCTCACTCTGAGGTACAAAAAGATGTGAATCTGCATTATTCATAATGAGAGTTGCAGGGCTGCACCCTCATAAAAGGCAATTGTAGAAACAGTGAGCTAAGCAAGGAATTGCAAGATCCCTTTGATTAATTTACCTTTATCTTTGACCCCTGTACTTTTCTGTTTTGCAAACTTAGAGAGGGAGCGGGCCTGTTTGTTTCTTTGTTCATAAACACAGTCTTGTCTGAAGCAAGAAGAAGCAAGAATTTGATGCCACCTCCAACTTAACATCCCAGACGGTTTCTAATAAGCTTGACTTGGGCTTTACTTGATTGCCACCGTACTGATGTCGCCCAGGGACATAGCCCCCTAGGCTTTGATCTTGTCAACCTCCATGAACTCCACAGGCTCAGGCTTGGGCAGGGCTGGGATGGAATCCCTCAAAAAAGACTACAAGGTGCGGTGCCGGAGACTCGGTGGTGATGACTCAGCACAGGGCACTGGCTCCAGAAAGGAGGTTCTAGGGCTGTGTGGTCACAGGAGTGGAGGGTGAGGCTGCAAGCTGTTCTCCCGCCATGACACTGCAAGTAGACGTTCTGGCTGTAGCCATTGAACCTGCTTCAGCCAATTTCACAGGAGGATCATAGATACCCTTTTTTTTTTTTTTTTTTTTTTTTTACTCCTTGGAGCCCATGAGAATTGTTACATTTACCTTCTTTGGCAGGAAGTAGCCTCTAGGTGCCTTCCAAATAAAAAAGGTCACTCCTCATTGCAGGAGAATATAGAGTTTGATGCCCTGGTTCTGCTTTCTAGGATTCCCGTGGGGGTTGGGCTCCTGGCAGAATGCCACCTCCTGTCTAGAGTACTCTGATCTCTCTGTCCCCACCTGTGCACTTGGGTAGACCTGGGGCTACCTGGGTAGACTTAGCACTGCTGATGCTGGGAATTCATGGTGTGGAGCTAGAGCCCTGTGGCACAATCCCGTTCTCCTTCATCTCAACCCTATAAAGGAAAAAGGGGGGAAAATGAATATTATTTTTGGCATCTTTTCCTCCTTCAGAAAATATACTGTACATATAAGCAAGTTGCCAACATTTAGTAAACAAACAACAAAACACAACTTCCAGTTTCCCTGTACTCATGTCTTCGTAGTACCTGTTACATGCTAAAGTAAAAACAAGGCACAGAACTTCTGTAGTCAGTTTCACCAGCCATGCTTTAAAGAATGTAAACTCCTCTGAGTGATGACAGGAGAGAGCTAACTGCAGGAGCAGCTCTAGAAAGAAGTGTAGGTTGAGGAAGGATGATAAAGCAGGGCCTAGAGAGGATGCTTTGGCATGGCTCATCTCTGCCACTGTTTATGACTTCATGACCGGATCTCTGTCTGCAGTCTAGGATAACCATAGCTACAGGGAACTTTGACTTTGCCATTTCCTGTGCCTTTGAATTTGAACTTGAACACACGCTGTTGGAATGCTCTGTCTGCTCCGGTTTTTCACCATGTCCGTCTTGAGATTATCTCCTCAATTCATCTGCTAGGATGGTGGCGCATGGTAGGACAGCGCCCAGAACGCCCCCTACTGTTAGCTCACGCATACCAGGATACTTTCTCCCACTGTCCGAACTCTGAGGATGGATGATGCCGCACAGAACCATTGCCTTCAAGGCCTCTGATTCATACTCAATCTCCTGATTCATCTAAGGCTCTGCTGTCTGCCCCACCTGCCTTTAGGAGCTGAGTCAGGTGAATTGACTACCTGTGAACGCTCAGAGGCCACACCCTTATTTGCAGGCTCATAAAGGACGCTCACCAGTGACTAGTACAAGGGCTTAGTTAGAGGCTGTCTGATGAATTCTTGTTACCCCTCTACCTTGATGGGGAAAGTATTTTTGGTTTTCACTTAGAACTGTTTACACAATCAGAATCTTTCCTTGGCCATCTAAGACTTCCACAATCACCATAATCCTTCTATGAGACCAGCCTGCTTTTCCATTGTCCTGCGATAACCTAAGCACTGGATGTGTAAACTATCCTGTTGTTGGCAAAAGCCGGTGTGTTGGACTGCTGGTAATTCTGTATGAACCCATCTAGTCCTGCAAGCCAGTGGCGTCCTTTTTGCCTTCCTTCCGTCCCACACTGCACTGATGGCTGTGTCTGAAGCAAGGAGGTGCTGGGTGCTCCCTGCGCCCTCAGTGCTGAGTCTTGCCACAGAGCACTGATCAGACTGTGTTAAAGGTTGAGCACTCCTGTTAGATGGGAGTTGGTTGCTGAGGGTGAAACGAGAGAGCAAATTAGTCTCGGGAGAAAGGCCCTCTAGACGGACTGCAAGTGTCTGCCCGAAATGCGAAAGAAAGGCGAGAACATGACAGCTTTCCTTCTAAGCTTCCCATGCGGCTTTTTTTTTTTTTTTTTAACTAGCTTTTCCTCCCACCCCCATATGCACAGTGACTGTTGATTAGCCCATGAAATTATCTGAGAAACAGGTTTGATCTTGAGGGGTGGGGAGAGTCTAGGAGAAGAAATTAGAGGAAGGGTGGCTGACTCAGACCAGCCTTTGAAGCGGGAAATGGGACAACTTCTCAGGGCAGACAGGAAATAACCAGCTCTCTCCCCTGACCAGTAGGGCGCAGCCGCCTTTATTCCGAGGGCGCTCAGCCCCACAGCTCGTGCTGATCTGAACTGCTACAAATGACCCATGGGAAGAAATAGGTATTTAAAGTTAGCAACAAGTTTTAAATGGCTTCAGATAGAGGAGCACATGGATGCGTTTTGTTTCATAGCCCAGTTTGTTCTACAAAAAAAGAAAACTCAAGTTGAGTTTGAACTTTAAGAGCAACTCGTTAATCACATCTTTGCTTCTTAGCTGAACCTCACAATTATTTTGAGAAAATGATTGTAAGATGTGTTTATATAAAATTCTGTCCTGTGGAATCTTTACGAATCTTAGCATACACATAGCAGCCTAAGGCAGGATCTGGAAAACTTCCTGTAATGAGCCACATAGGCAATATTGTAGGCTTCCAAGGGCCATTCGGGCTCTGCTGAAAAGAACTTGACTCCATTATGTAGCAAAGCAGCCGCGCTAAACCACATGTAAGCGAATGAGCCTGACTCCTCCAATCAAAATTGTGAATACTGAAATATGAATTCCATATACTTTTCATGTGTCAGTAAGTACTCTTCTATTTTTCCCCCTACATTTTTTTTTCAAAGATTTTACTTATTGGAGAGGCAGAGCTACAGACAGAGAGAGGGAGAGATAGACAGAAAGGTCTTCCATCTGCTGGTTCATTCTGCAAATGGCCACAACAGCTGGAGCTGGGCTGATCCAAAGCCAGCAGCCAGGAGCTGCTTCTGGGTCTCCCATGCAGGTGCAGAGGCCCAAGCACTTACGCTGTCTTCTACTGCTTTCCCAGGCCATCGCAGAGAGGTGGATCAGAGGAGGAATAGCCTGGGCACAAATCAGCGCCTACATAGGATGCCAGCGCTGCAGACAGAGGCTTAGTCTACTGCACCACAGCGCCACCGCCTCCTCCCCCCAAATCTTTTAAATAAGTAAAAACCATTCTTATATAAGCTGAACAAAACAGTTGATGGACCAATTAATTTAGTCCACAGTCTATCATCTGCCAGCCCATGACTCAGGAGTCCTTGCCTGTCTCCTGTCCCTATGTATGTCACACAGAAAGTTTTGTGAAAGGTTCCTTCTTTGCCAGCTTGCTCTACATAAGTATGTATGCTTGCTCAAACCATATTTTATGTAAACTTGTTGATGCTTCTTCAGGCTTGGTAAACATGTTCTTGAGCATCGGCTACCTTGATAAACATGCTAAATATAGGAGTACCTAGCCCCTAAAATACAAGCACCTGCTATGAACTTGAGATGTAAATAGCGCAGAAGTTGTCAACATGCTTATGTAAAACATAATTTATAAAAACAGATGGCGCCTATTTAGTAGGAACGAGAAGTAGGAACTGATGCGAGTGAGGTAATCTCGAGCCAGCAGAGTACAGGGGGTGTCCCAAGCGCCCAGCTAGCAAACAAACGTGGCCTGCCAAACCAGCAACCAAGCACCAGTCTCACTGAATGTCCAGAGCTGTATGTGAACCAGGACCTACCGAGCCCATAGGCTGTATCCAGGACAGAGATGGATCCAGGCAGTCCTCGGAGGGAAGTGGTGCCTGCTACCGCCCCTGTGAGCCTCTGGTAGCTCACAGAGCCATTTATTTTAGCTTGTTGAAGGAAAATAAACGTGAGTGTGTGCAGCCGGGCTCCAAGTGCCTGGCCTTATCAGTCGTCTCCGCTCTGTGACATCCTCGAACTCCGTCATGATTGTAACCCAAGCCTAGCACTCAAATACAGCGCCGAGTTATCCAGTGCCAGGCAATTGTCACATCTGTTATAAAGGAAGTGTTGACTCAACCCAGCCCAGGAACCGCCACCAAGAGTAAAAGGTCTCCAGAGATGGGATGGGGCCTTTTAAGTTATTTACATTAGCTGTTGGTCTGCAACTTGAGTCAGAGTTGCTCCTTACTTCTTTAGAAAACCTTCCATTGATTATTCCCTCCCTTGCTTCCTCTCTCTGTCACCCTCCCCACCATCTCGTGCTTCCTCCACCTCCCCACCCGCATTGTCCACACAGATCTGCACACCTGATTATCCTCCGTACAGAAGGTCTGGTTTTATGTGCTGTACATCCTAAGTTCTCTGTAGCTGTGACTGAGATGCTATTGTGAAAGGGAAAGATGGCCTGCACCGTGGCTCACTAGGCTAATCCTCCGCCTGCGGTGCCGGCACACCGGGCTCTAGTCCCAGTCTGGGGCGAGATTCTGTCCCGGTTGTTCCTCTTCCAGTCCAGCTCTCTGGTGTGGCCCAAGTCCTTGGGCCCTGTACCCGCATGGGAGACCAGGAGAAGCACCTGGCTCCTGGCTTCAGATCAGTGCAGTGCGCCGGCCGCAGTGGCCATTGGAGGATAAACCAACGGCAAAGGAAGACCTTTCTCTCTGTCTCTCTCTCTCACTGTCCACTCTGCCTGTCCAAAAAAAAAAAAGAAAAAAAAAAAAAGAAAAAGAAAAATGAAAAGAAAGAAAGAAAAAAGAAAGAAAGGGAAAGAGAGCACATGGTGGGATAGGATGTCAGAGACTGGGTAGGGGCCGCCTCACAAGAATTGACCCAGGGCTACCTGAGAGCCACCTTAATCCCTGCCAAGGAAGCAACCCCAAGGCCTGCCGCTGAGTCCTGCCTCCTCAAGGACCCACCACCTCTTAACTTGGCCACACTGATGACCAAGAATCGACCATGATGCTTTAGAGACAAACCACATCCGGACCGTAGCACCAGGATTTATATCAGTATCATGGAAAATTTGAAAAGAAAATCCCTTCACTGGTGGATTTCAAAGCATGTCATACGTTCTAATAAATTGGGCTTTTAAACTCTTGCTGAACCCTAAGGTGATTTTAAAATTTATGTTTATTTACTTTTATTTTGGGGAGGTAATACTTTTATTTAACTGTGTTAACATATTCCTGCTAAACGCCAGGGAATTGTGGGAGAATCCATAACAGTTCATATCTAAGTGAATTCTCCTTTGCATTAATGCTTCTTCTTCCCAACTATTTGAAGTTATTTTACCCGTTAGGATTCATTTGCTTGGCTGGAACTTGGCAGCCAATTTGACTATCTGCATCATGTGTTGTTCTCTCTCTGGGAGGTTGACTAATGTCCCCTCTGTGTTCACACAAGTCCCTCTGCCTTTTCTTCCTCTGCCACTATCTCATTGTCCTCTTTGGTGGGCTGTGGCTAGAACTACTGAGAAAGGAGGTAGAACTCATGTGATTATGTAAGTTTATGTACCCCATGGACACTCTGAACAAGATGCTGCACACACAAGTGACGCCCCCAGCTCCCACCCTGCAGATCAAGTAAGTCCAGGGATTCCAGCAGCTCACTGTGAAATGTATCACCTCTAGGCCGGCACCGCGGCTCAATAGGCTAATCCTCCTCCTTGCGGCGCCGGCACACCGGGTTCTAGTCCCGGTCGGGGCGCCAGATTCTGTCCCGGTTGCCCCTCTTCCAGGCCAGCTCTCTGCTGTGGCCCGAGAGCGCAGTGGAGGATGGCCCAAGTGCTTGGGCCCTGCACCCGCATGGGAGACCAGGAGAAGCACCTGGCTCCTGGCTTCGGATCAACGCGAAGTGCCGGCCGCAGCGTGCTGGCCACGGCAGCCATTGGAGGGTGAACCAACGGCAAAGGAAGACCTTTCTCTCTGTATCTCTCTCTCTCATTATCCATTCTGCCTGTCAATAAATAAATAAATAAATAAATAAAAAAGAAAAGAAAGAAATGTATCACCTCTGAATAGAGCCAGTGCAGTAACCATGGGTTGAACACCTACGCGTGAGTTCTCTCCTTGCTTTTGCTTCTGTACATTTGTGAGAGCATGTGAGCAGTTGCGTGCATGTCAATGCTTTTCTTAAAGATGCCTCACGTCTTCCCTTTTGCTGAAAATGAGGAATTGATTGTGTTTCTTTTTTTAAAACATTGAGCACTAGGGTCCCACGTTGTGGCACAACTGGTTAAACTGCCATCTGCAATGCCGGCATCCCGATGGAAGCCAGTTCAAGTCTCAGCTGTTTCCACTTCTGATCCAGCTTCCTACTAATGGGCCTTGGAAAGCAGCAAAAGATGATCCAAGTGATTGGGTCCCTGCCACCCATAGAGTTCCAGGCTCGTAACTTGGGTAGTGAAACAGCAGATGGAAGATCTCCCTCTCTCTCCCCCTCCCTCTCTCTCTGTAACCCTGCCTTTCAAAAATGTATTTATTTTTTTTTTTTGAAAGACAGGGTTACAGAGAGTGAGAGACACAGAGATATCTTCCATCCACTGGTTCACTCCCCAGATGGCTGCAAAGGCCAGAGATGGGCCAGACAAAAGCGAGGAGCCAGGAGTTTCTTTTGGGTCTCTCACAATGGTTGGCATGGACCCAAGCACTTGGGCCATCTTCCACTGCTTTTACCAAGCTATTAGGGAGCTGGATCAGAAGTAGAGCATCCAGGACTCGATCTGGTG
Source organism: Oryctolagus cuniculus (assembly GCF_964237555.1). NCBI lineage: Eukaryota > Metazoa > Chordata > Mammalia > Lagomorpha > Leporidae > Oryctolagus > Oryctolagus cuniculus. The sequence goes on from NC_091441.1 coordinate 78,121,743, forward strand.
TCCTTATGGGATGCTGGCGTTGCAGGCGCAGCTTTACTTCACATCACAGCTCCGGCCCCAGTAAATAAATCTTAAAAAAAAAAAAAAAGCCAGTTCTCCATATATTTAGTGAAGAAGACAGTAAATTATGTGGCATCATCGTTACTTTTTCTTGGCTTGCTCTATTTTGGTGTGAAATGTGGGGGACCTTTCTCATCTTGCTCACCATTTTTCTCCCTGCAGTCTCTTGTCACTGTCACCTGCAGTTCCTCCGTCTGCCTTCCCAGCCAGCAGCCAGATCCTTCTGTGCCGATCAGTCTGGTACCCCGGGAACTCTGGTGGCAGCACTTAACATGCATAACAGTTCCTTTTCCTACACTAAAACTCCGTGCAACCTCCATGTGAAGCAGCTAAGGGAACATACGTAGTAGGAGGAGAGGCTTGTGCTCCCGCAGGCACCTTGCAAAGGGACTATTTTTCTTAGATGATATAAATGAAATCTTCACTCTGCCCACTGTTCCGCCTACGCATGTACTGAGCGTCGTCAGGGAGACCAGGAAACCCGGCGTCCAGTGATGGTACTCCACCACGGAGACAGCCGGCTGGAGTCTCCGGCAACTCTCCCAGGCATCTTGGCTTCCAGATGCCCCTCTCAGACAGCCTCTTTTTCTCCTAGCTGTTCTAGGGAGGCTTTCTCGACTCTGTCTCTGCCTTCCCAGACGAGCTAGCCTGTGCATCACATCTGAAAGTCTGGTGGTGAGGAGTTCAGTGGGCAGAAGGCCTCCCAGGGACAGACGGGGTGCTGGCCAACCAGAGGGAGGCGGCACAGGTGCTTCCACTCCCCCAAGATCTTGTCTTTGTCACCCACTTCTCTGCGCCTCCGTTTCTCTGCCTGCCTTTGCACCTCTTAGACACGGAGCCACTACTCACCCTTACAAGGAGTCTTAAACATATTCTTTGTTAATCGTAGTATGGTTATGAACCTGGGTAGTGAGCTTCTCCTGGAAGTACTACTCTTACAGGGCCAACATTGCTGGGCAGCAGCTCATGAACACCAAGCCAAGCAAAGGACTCCCCCCTCCCCACTCCCCTCCAGGCCATCTTCCCTTTCGGCTACTCCACCTGTGCCACTGTAGCTTCTCGTATCTGTTTTCTTCCATTAATGAAAACTCTCTTCATCTTTGGGGAGCACACCACTGCCATCCTAAGCATTTGATGCTCGCTTCCTAGGACAGTATCACCAGGTCCTCTGGATGTAGTGACAACATCTGTGTAGACTGTGCCTGTGGAGGCACAAATAGTCACCACGTAGAAATTACTAGCGATGTGATCTCCAAGGAATCTTATATTGTCTCTAAACTCTTAAGAATATTATTTAATGAACATTCTTGCCATCACTTCCATATGTGCCTTCTCGGTTCTCAGCTTCATTGACTCAAGAGACTAATTTGGAACTTGATTTAGCCTAGCGATTGAGATACCTGCATCCCCTGTCAGAGTACCTGGGTTCATTTTCATCTCTGCTCCTGACACCAGCTTCTTGCTAGTGCAGACCTTGGGAGGGAGCAGTGATGGCTAAGTAAATCTAGTTTCTCCTGTGATTCTCTGGCACACCGTCTGCAAACTTTTTTTCTGTGGCTCCTCCTACTGCTCTCTGTAGGGAAGGTATACCTAGTCATTACTCCTATTCTTATTTTTTTTTCCTTTTAAATACTCAAGTTCAATGAAAAGAAATATACCTGATAAACCAGGTGGGCATCTCAGAGAAGATCCAGGAGCCCAGTCTTGCATTCGGGCTGGAGTTTCTGTGGATCTGGGTATGGGCCCTTTGTTTTTCCTCCCTCTTCCCTGTCTGGGATATCTCTCTGTATAGATGGGTTTCCTGGGTGTGGAATTCCTAAAATTCCTTCCAGAACTTCATCACAGCCCCCTTGGTGCATGGCAGTTAAGGTTCTGCCAAGCTGACCCCAGGGAGAGGGCTGGGACCCACCCAACTAGGTTAGCAAACAATGAACCTGACTTTTGATATGAAAATGCTCGTTTGCTTCCACATTTATTCTCTCATTCAACCACACAAAAGGTCCCATTTTCTTTGGCTCCTGTAACACAGACTAATGTCTACCCAGCTATCATAACGTTCTTCCCTCAAGAGAAGTAACCCATAACTTTAGGAGAGTAACATAGATGAGGGTCCATCTTCTGTATTTTCTTCAAAGTGACATATGGGTGTAGAGCTACTTATGGTTATTCTTCTGTTGCTGTCTTTCCTATGGTGCTCCAAGGTGGCCTGGGAAAAGATTGTCTTGTACCATCCAGAGGGCTGGTCACATCATCAAACTGCTCTTAATTTTTGGAAAAATAAAAAAAGAAGACTTACAGAGTGACAGGAGAAGACACAGAGAGAAAGTCTTCCATCCCCCGATTCACTCCCCAGATAGCCACAACTGATGGGGCTGTGCCAGGCTGATGCCAGGAGCCTGGAACCCCATCTGGGTCTCCTATATGAGCAGCAGGAACCCAAGTACTTGAATCATTCACTGGCTTTCCAGGTGCATGAACAGGGAGGAGCAAGTGGGACTCAAATTGGCACTCCAGTGTGGGATGCTGGTGTTACAAGCAGCAACTTTAACCTGCTGTGCCACCACGCCAGCCCCTTTTATTAATTTCTTGACAGTGAATATCCTCATGAGTGTTTATTAATGACAGTTCTCTTTCTCAGCCTTTTAGAATAAATTGATCAGTCATATACGTCCAGCACTTTGGGAGACTCTCCTGTTTTAGTTTGCTTTATTCCCAATTCATAACTACCTCCCTCATTTCTACCTTTAAATAAGAAATCATCCCATATTATAAACTTAAAAGTGAGTTTGTGTTAGAAACACCCAGTTTGTTCACATGTGCATAATGCATCCATGAAGATGCTAGGAAGTCAGAGTTACTGAGTTTTTCTCTTCTGTAATTCAAGGCCATCCTTAGGTACGTGCTGATTTGCTGATCCTTTTGAATAACCCTTTCCACAGTGCCATGCGTTTGCTGTGGTCACCTCCTACCTCTTCCCTTCGTTTAGATCCATGTGGATGACTTGATTTCCCACCTTCCCCTAAGAAAATTGGGGGGAAGGTGAAGAGGCCTTGGAAATGGGCCATTTATTGTCTGCTTAGCTTCTGTCTTTGTAACCCTTCCTCCAAGCCCCAATCATTCATACATTGAAGTTTGATGGAAGATTTTAGGGGTAGAGAGGTATCTTATGAGATGGATTGGTATGCTAAGAAACTTTGGATGACGGTGGTCAAAGCAAGGGACACATAAGCAAATTCTGGAAAGCGTTCTTAGACTGGTGGGCTGTTTTGTGTGCTGCTGTTTCATTTTGCCTGGAAATAGAACTGTCAGGACCCTGCCATCAAGTGCATTTCCTGGAGTCCTTTTTGTGAGCAGGGCCCCAAACCCGTGTAGTAATGCAGTTGTTTTCTTCCATTTTCCTCCAAGGCTCTTCAGGTGGCAAGACAGCTCCTCCTACAGCAGCAACAGCAGCAGCAAGTTAGTGGATTAAAATCTCCCAAGAGGAATGACAAACAACCAGCTCTTCAGGTGATAATTCTTTTCTTAAAAACAAATTGACCTTATATCCTTTGAGATGGCTGATAAGCAATTCCAAAGCGGATTGTGCTGAGAATTTCAAGTCATGTAAGAAGATCTTGTGGAAGAGATGCATTTTTCGTTTATTACCAGTTGGACTTTTTTTGGGGGGGAAATGTCCATTTGACCAAAAGGCTTGCTGTTGGGAGTGAGAAGTTGTGATGAGTGTGTGATGGGGTGGATGAGGCGTCTCTGATTTGGATTGCTTAGTAGGTACTTGCAATGAAGGGGAGAGGTCATAGTACTTAAGCACGAGGGCACTTCAAAAGTTCACAGAAACAGAATTAAAACATCAGTTTGAGATGGACACGTAAGCCTAGAAATTAAGATTCTGGCTACAATGCCTGCATCCCATATTGGAGTGCCTGGGTTCAGGTCCCGGCTCTAGCTCTCGACTCCAACCACCTGCAAGTGCAGACTGTGGGAGGTAGTAGTGATGGCTCAAGTAGTTGCATCTATGCCTCCTGCATAGGAGACCTTGATTGAGTTCCCAGCTCCTGGCCTTGGCCTGGCCCAGCCCTGACAGTCGTGGGCATTTGGAGAGTGAACCAGCAGATGGGAGCTCTCTGTCTCCTTTGTCCATTTATCACTCTGCTTCTCAAATCAACCATAATTTTTTTTAATGATACATTTATTTGGGTATAAAAAATTTTGAAATCCAAGCATATAAGGAGTCTTGATAAATTCATGGAAAATGCATGTTCTGGAAAAGTTATGCATTGGTTTGAAGTTTTTTTGCACCAAAATAAACTTTCAATTCCACTCCCCTCCAACTTTTTGAAGTACCCTTTGGATGCATCTAGAAATGGGATAAAGGCATACTCCTCTCATGCCTTGCTTTTGTGCAGCGCTTGTTTCCCAACAGGAGGTGCTGTTGCCCACCCGCTAGGGGAAAATGAACAATGTCTGGAGGCATGTTGGGGTGTCATGGCTAGAGGGACGGGGTACTGCTAACATCTGGTGGGTAGAGGCCAGAGATGCTGCCAAAGCTCAGGACAGTCCCCCACAGCACAGACTTATTTAGCAACCCACAGCGTCAGTAGTCAGGAAGTGATACTGGGCCTGCAGACAGCGTGGTGTTTTTAATATTATGCCTAGTAATGAGCAGGATATACAGCCTGTTCTTGATTGAATGTTCTCGGGATGTTTCTGAATCATTAATGAAAGATGGTGAGCAGTTTTTGTGTAAAGATACCAAAAAGATTGTCTCGGGCACTTCTCATTGCAGGCACATTGAGGGCAAGCAGTTAATGGAGTAGAAGAAGGAGTGAGTTCATAAAATTCTAATTTGGATTTCTGATTTGAGTAGAAAACTGTAACAGAAATTGCAGGGAAACTTGACTCGGGATCTTCATGCTCACCTTCGAGGTCAGCAGTTGCAGGTTCTAGGTGGCCAAATTACTGTCCAAGCTGAGAGTGAGCATCCCCGACATGGGCAGTGAAACATGAACTTCTAAGGACATTTTGGGATCTGTTAGCAGCAGGTGATGGGTATAGCTCATTGCCGATTAATTGTATCACAGAATCAACCTGAATTCTAGTTTGTGTTGAGTTTTTACAGGTCAGGGTGAACCAATACCAGTTCCCAAACTATCCTGCAAAGATCAAGCTGACCTTGGGCAGAAAGTTCTGGTTCTGTATCTACCTGGGTAGCTCTTACTCCCCAGAGGAAGGCCGGCACTCTGTGGACACTTTGTTGGAGAACTTGAATGCCAGTGCTGATTGTTTACTAACCCTTCTGAAAACAGTAATTTGGTAAACCATCACTAGTCTGTATGCCTTTTCATGTGTGTGAATGCGGGGGACATTTTTAATGAGGTACAGTGCCACGGAGGGCCCATGTCAGGTGCTATCAGAAGCGCTTTGTTGTGCAGATGTCTTAAGAACAGCTCTGGAGGGTGAAATATGACTGTGTTGACCTTTCAGCTGTGAGCTTATTTGTCAGGATTCAAATAAGTTGAAAGGATCAAACCGAACAGTTTCCGTAGTCAGACTGGGAATTGTGTTTCAGGGGTCAGCAGCGCAGGCCACATTGCAGATTCCATAACATAGCCAATTGTTGGTACATATTAAAGTACTGGGGCATCTCCTGCAGTCAGAGACACAATTAAAATTCTAATTTATTAATGTATACAGGGAGCTGGCCCAGCCTGTCACTCAGTGATTCAAATGACTGTCCATTCTTTTTGCCTCCCTCTTGGGGCTCTCACAGCCTTAAAAATACGGTGAGTCCTCTTGAATTTATCAGACCTCAAGTGCATTGGGTAGATGACAATATATTACTGGGGGGAAAGTCTTCTACATAGTAGAGCTTTGGTTAGAGGTAATAAAAAAAAATACACACATACACAATCTGTCTGATCGCATTGCTCTTTGGTATTGAATATCATTTGTGAATTTTTTTTATACTAGACTTATTTTCCCTGGTACTTGCTTTTTTAAAACATATGGCATTTTTAGGTGACTTCTTTTCCAAGATGAACGATGTTCCTTGAGGGCTAAATTTAAGAAGTAAAGTTTCAGGGGGTTTCCTTGTGAGGGCTCTTTCTCTTCTTGCCTGTACAGGGACTTCAGCCACCACTCTGAAGAGAGTGACACAGAAAGGGCTTCGTCTCTGTTGGCAAGAATAGCGCCCAAGCTAACCTAAGACCTCCTGTTGAGCTCTTTGGTCTGCAGAAATCAGAGGAAGAAGGGGGAGTCTCAGAGACTGGTTTTGCTACAGAAGGTGTCTTGAGTCTTGCCTACTACCCTAGCCAGGCCAGTTGACAAGCAGAGAATATAGACTAGCTTTAAAAGTTGGCTGAGGCAGAAAAGGGTTGGTTGACCAGACTAAGGTCAGGTGTGTTGTGTGTGTGTGTTGTGTGTCTCATAACTATTGCTGAACGTCCGCCTCAGCTGCCTGGCAGGCACATGCAAATTCAGCAAGCTTTATTAGCTTGGCCAGTGTTCCACAAACAAAATGGAAAAATGAGTAACCCAGGGCCCACGATGCGTGATCTCCTCCTAAAAACACATCTAGCGAAGGAATAACCTTCACATTTAAATGTGTCTTGCCATGCCCTGTCCTCACTGGGGCATCTCCGCCAGAGTGGCTCTGAAATGAAAGGGAACTCCTACAGCCAGTCTTAACAGTGTTCATGTCTGATCTTCGTACCCTTTATAACTACACCGAGAGGCCTATTTTAGCGAAATTTCAGATCTTCCGCATAGAGGGAAGCTTGACAGGGAAGAAGGATTTGATCTGCTGATAGCTGGGGGGGTGGGGGGAGGGAAGGAGAAAGAGACCCAAATCCTCAAATATACTGTGACTCATATTTTAAGCATATCTCACACTTCCCTGCTTTGTGCTTGGCAGTGCTCTCCAGTTTCACAGGCTGATGATACAAACAAAAGAAAATGGAAAGTTAGAGGAGGCTATAAGTGGTTACTCGATAGAGATCATAAACTGTAGTCAAACATCCCCGCTTTGGACTAATTTCAGGGAGACAAGAATAAATGAGAGAGAAGTGGCGCTCTGTGCAGATACACATACGGAACCAAATCTGAGCCGGTCGCGTTCTTGGCTGCTGTGACGGTTTATTAATGAAGGCATTGATAGGGTGTAGATACGGCTTCTGAAGTTCTTGACAAAGATTCTGCTTCGGAACCCACATCGCCTTTTTAGTCTATTAATTTGCTTTGCAAATTTTTTATGAATGATACAAATGAAAATTGAAAATTGGCCCCATTGTCAATTCAGCATCAGAATGATCTGAATTAATTAAATGCGGCTTGGTGAGACCTTCCAGAGCAGCCACCACGTGCTGGGCGTGGTGCTGATGCCCATAGGATACAAAATTGTTGAGGATACAGACCTTGCCTTCAGAAGGCCTATGAGTCGTAAAAGAATTAACAAGGTTTTCCTGCAAAAAAAAAAAAAAAAATTATAGGTGAGTAAAAATAGTAGGCTCTCTTTTATAAATATTTATATACTTCTGAAGATTGCTTAAACAAGTGAAATAAATGCTTAACGGTGCAGGTGCGCTCATAACCTCGAAAATGTGTAACTTTACTGGCTGAAGATTAATTTGTGAGTAGATGAGCAATTTTATTGATCAAATTTTGGAACTTTGACCGTCGTTTCTGGGGAGTAATGCGTTTTGGTTCTTTAAGTATTTTCGTTGCTGGCATAAGTACATAAACTGGAAGGAAATCAAATGACACATTTTCTCCTAAGAAAGGAAAAGTACATGTGTATTCTGGCAGCATGAAAGTTAGGAAAGAAAGTAAACCTTGTGTGGTGTGTACGGTGGAAAGCTGACCGCAGTTTCAGGCCGTCTGTAAAGAATTTGAACTTGAAGCCAGTCATCTGATCCTTTTCCCTCCTGCCTGTCCCCTGCCTTCCAAGGTTATGTCACGTGCAAGTCCCTGGCTCAGGAGACTGCTTCACTGGGAGGAACCATAGTGGGAGCCACAGGAAGACCAGCCTTTCAGTCCACTCGGACGCCAGGGATTATAACAAGGACTCCTGCGTTAAGTGGAGAAGGTTAAAATACAAGATTCAGCAGGTGTTTTTAGCATTTTTATTTGCAGTTATATAAAACGTGCTTTAGGCAGCATTTTTGCATTGCATTAATGCCACGTATAATCTTAGTACCTCATATCATTTCCACGTTATTCACTAAGGAATAAATTGGTAAGAAGAAACCTTTAAAGGAAACTATGGTTTTATATTGTAGATAGTGAAATGGAATGGTTCTGAAATACTGACCCTTAAAAATATCACCATGTACTGAATTAGTAAGGTGGATAAATCAAGAGTAGGAAGCAGGTTTTTTTTTTTTTTTTTTTTTTTAACATCTAGAGTTAACATTGTCCAGAGCTGGCATCCCTGGCATTTTCAGTTGTTAGGAAGTGCGGAGATTGGGTACTTTTTAAGATATCATCTTTGTCATAAGACTTTGGAGAATCCTGAATCCCTAAAAAAGGAGTCTTGATACAGAACCGTAAAACAGAAACAATGCTTTAAAAGTGGTTATTAAGTCTTTGAGATTACACATGCCATTAGTAAGTGCCATGGGAACAGTACACCCCCAGCCCCCCAGGAAAATGCACACACACACATACAAGATTCTGCATTTAGTGTTAGGGCTTTTGTGACCCTCAAGAGGTCCTCCTTAGGGCCCAGGTTTCTACTCCTGCTTTAAGGTTTCTTTTTTCTAAAGGTAATGTCTTGTCCTTGTCTTCAGGATTCTGATATGAGTTGTAATATAGTGAGTTAGGTTATTGTTGCTTTCTCTGCTTCGGCTGGATAAACATATGGGATGTTCTTGTGTCCCAATCTGCCCCAAACAGTCCTGGTCCATGCCATTGACTGTGTTTACTAATAATTCTCATTCTCAAAGGTATCTCAGTATGGTCACTTTATTTATATGCATCTGAGCAGAAATGCACATATAATGTTAATATTCCTATGTAGTCATAACCATGTCTCCACATGGCCTAGTGTGGTACATAATGTTTAGTTGGGCACTTACTGTGGGCCAGCCCTATAGCAACTCTCTGGTCTAGGTACCATCCTTAAACCATTTTATGCATTAGGAAAATCGACCCTTAGAAAGGTTAAGTAGGGGCTGGTGTTGTGGCATAGCATGTTAAGCCACCACCTGCAGTTCCGGCATCCTTTACGGGCGCCAGTTGAGTCTCTGTTGGTGCACTTTCAATCCAGCTCCCTGCTAATGCACCTGGGAGAGCAGTGGAGGATGGTCCAGTGCTTAGGCCCCTGCACCTACATGGGAGACCCAGAAGAAGCTCCTAGCTCCTGACTTTGGCCTGGCCCAGCCCTAGCCATTGCAGCCATTTGGGGAGTGAACCAACAGATGGAAGATCTCAATCTGTCCTCAGTCCCCTCTCTCTCTGCCCCTCCCTCTCTCTCTGTAACTCTGTGTTTCAAATAAATAAATAAATCCATAATTTTTTTTAAAGGAAAGATTAGATGACTTTCCATCAAGCACACAGGCAGTGAGTATGCTGGGATGGGAAGTCAGGTCTCCTAGCACAGGTATCCAGTATGCCTCTGAGAAGTGCATACCTGCCTCCCTGGGGTGCATTTACATAGCACCTACTGCATGTCATATTGTCCGTAAATAAGCAAATTACTGTGTATCCCTTATTATTAGTGCAAATGCAGCTGAAACAGTTCCTCTGTAAATATCTGGATTTCAATGAAGAGGACTCAGATCTGCATAGTTATCCTAGTCGTGGCGGAGAGGTGTGAACAACACTAAGGGAAAGTTATCTCTTATTCCCCAGTCGGAAGTGCTCTTACGCGCTTCCATGTGTTGGAACATGGAATAGGATGTTACAGTCATTGTTGGGGCTAGGAGGTGGAGAGGGACAGGGGAAAAAAACATACTTGACTGGTCAAAAATGTGTAAATTGCTGACAAAATGACACGTGTAATTAAGAGTGCTCCTACCATTTTACCTTGTGGTTTACACCTCCAGTGTTGAAAAAGAGAGTGACTCCCACCTCGCTAATTACCATTATCACTGAAATGCTAGGGTTGGAGTCATTAGTTCCATGTGCATTTAATTAGAGGAAGGCTGAAATTGGATTTAACTTATTACTTTTTCATGGATCACTTTCTTGTCATCACTTCAAATTGGATTGCAGCCCCAGGTAACTAATTATGAGAGCCACAGGATCAAGAGTGAAAAAAAAAAAAAGGTAATTAGGAGGAACAGTGTCGGACCCTTGCTGGTCGTCCACTTGTGCTTCGGGGGGGTTGGGGGGAAAAACACACCGATGTGAGCTGTGTGCTCTAGCGGTGCAGGTTAGGGACTTGGTTTAGGTACGTAGGGCGCTGGGTGGCTGTCATCATCATCCACGGGTTCTCTGATACGCAGCTGAGTTGAAGGTGTCGCGTCAACGTGGGGCCACCATCTGAGCTCCTGAATACCCAGACGAAACTTGTAAAAGCAACAGCTCGCTCTCTGGCATGCGACGTCCCAGCGACTGTGTCCTGTGTCGTCTGGGGGCCTCTCGCATAGGACTGTAGCAAAGCTGTCATGCTGCCCCTGCACCAAAGGAAGGAATAGCGTAAGGAGAGGGAGTTAGAATTTAATGAGTGTATTAATGCTCCAGAAACATCACTCATAGCTGACAGGAAGACCTCTCAGCACAGCAGGCAGGGGGAGGGTTTGTCTAGTGGGGCCTCCTACCCCAGTCATGTGCAGACCATTGCCAGTGCTTCTGGTCTGTTCTCTGTCACCCCCACCCCAAATGTAGTGGAGGCTTCCTCAGGTTCTCCTGCTCCTCCTGCCCCCCCACCCCCGCATCGAACATGCTTTAAAATAAATTATATTGTTTCCATGTGCAGAGGCAGAATTCCGAACTGCAGGCAATCAATTTTATTGACATCGTCTGAAAAAATGTTGATGACAGTTCCAGGATGTGAAAGATTGGATTTTTAAAGCCCCCAATACTCAGAATGGCCAAAAAAAAAAATTGGAAATGTTATCTCACTACTCAAAGTTCTGGGGGTTCCACTCTCCTAAGCGGGGGGATCTTTGCTAGGCCTGATGAGAAGTCTTGCTCTCCAGCCAACTGGCTGCCACCAAGGGGCAGATTGCCCCACCTTCTCATAGCCTTGCATGCCCAAGTGAAGAGGGCAGGAGTTTCCTTAAGTTGTTTAACACTGGCTTGACTGTTCTGTTAGTATCAGCAAATAATCCACCTTCAGTCTTGGGGGTGACTTTCACACCGAGAGGAGCAAGGCTTGCCTGTTGTCTTCCTGTGCCCAGAGAGTGTGGGTCATGATGAGCCTACCGTTGTTGTTCTCCAAGGGATGAAATACCAATCCTGGAATTAGGAGCCTTTTTCCTGCGTAAACCTTCTAAGCAACATCTTAAGAACCAAAATAGTCATCATCAAGTCTAATGCAGGAAAATTAAAGTTTTTTTTCTTCTTTTGGAACATCTTAAGTTGATTTAGAATTTTTGTACACAATATTCGGCTGTGGTTGGAAGGGGCACGCTGAGGTCAAGTGATGTAGTGTTTTCCATTTTTCCATATGAGCCTCACAGTGTGTGATAAAAGCAAACTCCTCTATTTTGTAAGTCTGCAAGAATTTCTGATGAAGTGCAGAGGTCACGTTCCCTGTCAATTTGAGTAGCCAGCATTTTTAAACTACTGTTTTTTCTTCCTTTCTGTGCGACTTTTCTTCCCTGCCCCCACCTCCCTGTAAACTCTGGCACTTTTCTGACACATGCACAGTGAAGTCCTCCAATCTGAAACTCATTAGCACGCAGCACTGGACCCTGTCCAGTGGTTAGAAAATTTCCTGAAGCCCAGAATAACAGCATTTGGTGCAACACTGTGGACCAGAAGTGACAATGGGGCTAGTCGCTCTCCCCTGGCACCTTGCCTGGTCAGGAAAGCCAGCTGACCTTGTAACACAGTGAGACAGAACTCTTGCATATGGGATGGGCTTGAAAAGTTGGGTCCTTAGAGAAATGCGCTTCTGAAATCATAAGGTGGTATCTCTTTTCTCTAGGCTTATTATTTCAATTGGGTTGGAGGTATTTATCAACATTAGCTGCAGGAACATGAAAGCAAGTCATTAGAGAAATAGGATGAAACTCAATTTCTGCAAGAAAATATTTTTCATGTCTGTAACTATGGGGTATTAGAGAACCTTTGGGTTTAATTCATTCATTCTTGCTCATATGCACTCATTCATTTAAAAATGTTGTTCATTGAACCTCACCATATCAAGGTAATAGGAATGGGATGCAGCCTTTGCCCTAACATTAGGAAAACTGCCTAATCCCCACTGTAGGTCAGGTTAATTCAAGCAAGGTTTTCAAACAGGAAACCAAGTCCCAGAAAAATAACTGTAATAATATCAAATAGGAAACACCCACATAGCACTTTCTAGGAACCAACTACTGTGCAACAGCCCTATGGGGGTGAAGTTCTATCGTTGTTCCCATTTTACAGATGAGCAAGGTGGCACATGTGGAGGCCATATGGTTGATAACATAGCAGAGCTGGGATTGTACAGCTCACATAGTCTGGCTCAAGGGTATGTCGGTTACCCTGACCTCGTCATGATGCATCGTAGACATGTATCAAAATAACACACTGTACCCAATAAATAGGTGCAATTACTATGTGTCAACAAAAAATAAAAATTACTCTATGCTCTTACCCCTTACACTCCGGAAGGAACAGAATCAGAGCTGCCAATGCCTGATGCTTGCCATAGCCAGGCTGTCACACCGTCTCCTGATGGGGACATATGTTTACAGGCATATATGAAAAACGGTGCTTGTAATTGAAAGATGCACTTTCTAAAGGGAAATGACGCTTGGGAAAGAGAAGAAAGACGGGTATTACTCAAAGCCCGCAGACAACTCTGCAAGTAATTGTCTAAAGGCAGCCGTTGAAATTGAGAAGCAGTTTGGAAAATGTACAGTTTGGGAAATTTGTGTATCGATGTAATTACGGTAGTTGTGAGCTGATGTCATGCCTAGTAACTGTTTTTGTATTGCTTGGGCCTTTGTTACTGAGCTGTGATATCATGAGCAAACTATTATAAACATAGCATGGATATAGCATGCTTGTGTAACAAAAGATCGGGAACTTTTATTAAGTTTGTTTTCCTTGTCATATTGTAAAAATTTATTATGTGTACTGTGTATATTAGAAACAGATTTGGGTAATTCTGTCTAAATGAAGTCATCCCGGCTATTTCCAGACTGTCTGTTTTTGGTTGTGAATAATTTTCATACATCAGATGGTTGTCATATTTAGTCGCTCTCAAAATTTTAAAGAGAACATATCCCATTTTGAACTTTGGGTGGACTTCAGCCGCCTTGCTGCTGGGATTGTTTGAGTTTGAAATTATTGCCCAGTAAATTACAGAGTCTGAATACTCGTCATTTCTGAAGGGTCTAGGGTTGCTGCCTTCTATTCATAACTCTCCCCCCCTTCATCAAAAGAACAGATTTTTAACTACTTAAGTAGTAGAATTCAAAGCTGCCAGGACACAATTGGGCAAAGAGTGCCAGCCCTTGTCCTTTTGCGTTACATCCCATTGAGGAACTTCGGTAAGCATTCAAGCAGACAGAGCCCGGGGTTTATCGGTGTTCACGGTGAATGTGGATTTTAAACGGGTAGTTCACAAACTTCAGATGATCCATCCTCCCCAGCTATTCTCTTCTAGCACCTTTTGCTGCCAAGCTTTTGGAACCAGAATATTCTGCCTGCTGCTTCAACTTTTTTTTTCTTTTCCCCTCAACCAGCCACTTATTTTCTTTAACCTCCCCCAATCTGGCTTTTCTCCTCATCATTTTCTTGGATTTTATTGCCACTAACTTCAGTGGCCATCTCTCCACCCATACCTGAACCTGCCTGACCTGCTAGCACCATTGGTTGCTTGGGCTCACATGTCTTTTTTTGGAATTTGCCACCTTTTTAACTTTGAAGTCAAAGCCTTCCGGCCTCCATGCCATTCCCTTCTGGAGTGCGAGTTCACACTGTCCGGTTCAGCTCCATTGGTCCTCTCCTGGAGCATGCGTGTGTCCTCTTTGCTTGGTCTGGTGCCTCTCTGCACTTGGAATCCCACACCTGTTTGTACTCCTCTTCACTGCCTACCTGCGGCTGTCTCGTAGCTCTCCATCACATCAATTTCAGTATCTCTAATCCAACAGATAGATCACTTCTATCCCCATGCCTTATTAGTCAGAGACATTTGAGTCATCATTGGCTGATTCATTTCCCTCTTCCTCACCGTGTTGTCATCAGACCTGTCATTTTTCCTTCCATTGGTATCTTCTGTCCATTCCTCTATCTGTGTCTTCTGGATGGATCCCTGCCCAGCACCACATGCCTGGATCTTTGCAAAGACTTTTTCCAGTCCTCTGTTGCCTCCTTTACCAAAGCGTCTTCTGTTCTTCATTCTGTGTCACATCCTACCTACTGCTGCCTCAGCCTCTCCTGAAAGCCCATGTACCTTGCTATTCAGGACTTTCAATGGTCCACTCTTACATACCATGCTATGTCTCAGTTCTGCTGCCTTCCTACTAGTTGCTTCGTATTCAAACTTTGCATTACATTAGATGCCCTCAGAAGAAGGTTGCAGGAGAGTGGAGAGTCAGGAGTTGAGAATCAGAACTCCCTTTGTAAGAAGGTGGATATGAACATGGTGTGCTTGATGATGTTTTCGAGTCCCAGGAATTCAGAATTGCAGACATCGCCTGCTCTGTTACCTGCTGTTTAGAAAGAACACCTTTGGTGATTAAATTGGGTTTGAGTTTAATTCCGAGAGAATAGCTCTATGTTTTTCAGAAGGAAACTGAAAGCCACGTGATGTAAAGAGTTTGCCCATTTCTAAGTTCTCTGCCCCATGGTCCCATCTGTGCCTATTTCAGGAACATTGGTATCCACCGCTGCTGCCCAGCAGGTGCCTCCTGGTCTCCCCCCCACCCCCGCCCCGGCTAGAGAACCCGCAGGCCAGGCGCTTGCTTGCCCACACGCACAAGAGCTGCTTCATCAGACCTAATGAAACTGCTTTTAATAAGGCATCAGTAAAATTATGTCTGGTTTGTTCTTTATTTGATAGTATAAAGGAATTGTTATTTATTCTAGAAACTGAATTAAGAGTCCAAACATAGAATTATACAAAGCAAAGAGGGTTTCATTGTAATGGCCAGTTTTGACCTAGATGCAAAGTAGTTCTGCCTGGAGTGCTGTTTGAAGGATTTTGGATCCAGGTTGGGCTCATAGGAGTACTAGCATTGATTGGTCATGTCTGCCATGGGCATTGGAATTGAGAGGGGTAGCATGTGTGGCTTCTATTTGCCCAGCATGATGAAGACTTGCCTAAGAGAGTCTGTGCTCATCACGTATCAGGGTGGAGAAATTCTTGTGATATTTTTTTCTGCAAAGCCTGGAGGATTCTGTGACACTATGGGAATATCACCTAAGATTAAACACGAGTTTTGTGTTGTATGCAAGACTGAGCAAATTGCATTCATATCCTGAAACTGGATCACCTCACAATTTGCTCTCCGGTGTGATTTCTCCTTTAGAGCTGTAGAATCATCCACACTGGGCCACACACAAACCCAGCAGAGGTGGTTGAGAGTTTTGGAGATCCATGTGGTGGAGTATTTTCAGCATGAGATTGGGATGAATAGCACGGGCTGCCAGGTTTAAATGCTGGTACTTCCCCATCTCCTGGGTGACCTTGGAAGGGTAGCGTAAACTCTCTGTGTTTCCGTTTTCTAATCTAGAGAGTGTGGCTGGTAACACTGAGTGATTAATGCATGAAAAGTGCTTACACAGTGCTTGCGATGCAGTTGATTCTCAGAAAAGTTAGCTCTTCTCATAATTGTATAAAACCTGTTTTTAACAGGGAAATGAGTACCTGTTAATCTCCAAATTCTATTTTAATTCACTTCCGATCATTATGTAAATAGAGTGTTAAATAAAAGGGGCCTATCCTTAAGCCGGTAGTCGACTTGCATGCAACCAGATTTGATGGGGAGACACCAGGCTTCTCATCTGTAAAATGGAGTGATCATGACCGCTGGGCTGTGGTTCTGTCACAAAGATGAGCTGAGTTAATGCATGGTAGTAGCTGGGAAGGGCACATGACAAGTACTTAATAGAAAGTTAGCTGCTCTTATTACCATTGCTGTGGTGGGGCATTATTTCCGCAAATTTGTCATGTTGGGCAGAAGTGAGGTTGCACTATTATAGAAATTCCATCCTGGTCTGTCTTTTGTTCTTCTCCTCCCTGGATTTTATATTAATTAATTCTAATTAGCAGCCAGGAACAAGTGCCTAATCTGAAATATTGAAACTGTGGCATTTTGTACCATGCCTGGCACAAAGTAGGCAATCTGTAGACATTTTCTCTCCTGAATGAGTTTTTGAACGAGTGGTTGTTGGATGGATGGATGGATGGATGGATGGATGGATAGGTGAGTGAGTAATATTCTTGAGCCAAAAAGAAAGGGAAATTGATACTGCGTGGTTGGAGAGGCTGCAGACTGGGCTCTGATTCATAAACCTGCAGGCACTTTCTAAGTGCAGAAACACAGCATTAAAAGAATTCTGTGTCAGTCCTGCCTGAATTGTCCACTGGGTCAATGAAATGAACCTTGCCAGTTATGGAGTGAACTTCAGAGTTCCTGCAGTGTGGTTAGGCTGTCCTAATGCCCCAGGTTTGCCTTGGTACATTTGCTAATCTGTTTAAGGTATGATATTAATGGCATAAAACTTTAATTCGTAAGTATGGAAAATTAAAGGAGACTAAAGGCAAAATACAGAAATGTATTTGGTGTCAAGATTAAGTTCAATGAAGCATAGCAAAGATGGAATAGATTATTAAATATACTTGGAGGGAGGATGGAAAATACACCTAAATCTCTCATTTTGAAAGGAATTGGTTTACTTGATTATTTGCAACATATCACACTCAGGAAAATCTAAGACAAATGAAAGCAAAACAGGATTTAATTGAGCTATTATTTTGCAGACTTTGGCTTGGTTTCAGACAGTCTAATCAAATTGTGCTTTGCTCAAATAACTAATGTTAAATGCAGCCTACCAGCAGATGTTTAAAAAGAGTCTAATTGGAAAATCTACATCCTGGATTTAGTCTGTCTCGTTGGAAAAAATAGTTTCAAATTTGTATTTTCAAGGACGACACCCAGTGACAAGCATTTCCAGAAAAGATAAAGTTTTCTCCCAGGATGCTGGGTGCTTAGGTGGAATTGTCTTGGCTAGTTAAAGGTGGTGCTCTAGAAATTAAATTTCTTGGAAAGTCTCCAGCTCAGTACCACGTCGAGCGCGACAGAAAAATCTCCTTTATCATATTACGTCACCAGAGTCCTGTTGCAGTCCCTGGATCGTGTCAGGGGCCCGAGTGCAGTAATTTATAATGAGTCCCTGCAAAGTCATGTAAGGCACATACTGATTGATGACATTTGAAGGGACCGTCAAGGTGGCTAGGTAATGAAGTTGACCTTCCTCCATCGTCTCCGTTTCAAGTTTGTATATCTAAACTATTTCACCTGCTGTATTTGCTTGGAACTTTCCATGATAGCAACAAAAGGAATTTGGTTTCATAGGCACTCTTTTTTTAAATCAGGGGTCAACAGACTTTGCTTATAAAGGGCCAGATGGTGAATATTTTTGGTTTGTGGACTAAGGTGTCTCTGTGGCTACTACTTGCTCTGCTGTTGTCATGCTAAAGCAGCCATAGAGGATACTTCAGTGAAGGAGAGGGACTGAGATCCATTAAAGAGTCACTGTGGGGTCTGGTGCCATGGCACAGTAGGTTAATCTTCTGCCTGCGGTGCCGGCATCCCAGATGGGCACTGGTTCTAGTCCTGGCTGCTCCTCTTCCGATCCAGCTCTCTGCTGTGGCCTGGGAAGGCAGTAGAAGATGGCCCAAGTCCTTGGGCCCCTGCACCCACATGGGAGACCAGGTGGCTCCTGGCTCCTGGCTTCGAATTGGTGCAACTTCAGCCATTGAGGCCACTGGGGAGTGAACGAATGGAAGGAAGACCTTTCTCTCTGTCCCTCCCTCTCACTGTCTGTAACTCTACCTCGCAGATAAATAAATAAAAAAAAATCTTTAAAAAAAAAAGTCACTTGTGGATGCTGAAGTTGGAATCTTACATAATATTTTTCACATTTCATGAGATGGTCTTTTGGTTACCTCCCCCAACTGTTTAAAAATACCACAACAGTGCTTAGCTCGAGGGCCATACAAACAGCCGGTGGGCCAGATTTGGGTACAGTTTGCTGGCTATTGCTTTAGAGGACTGGATATGATCATGCAAGTTCATCATTGAAAGGATATGTGGGTGAGGGTCTAGTGAGGACTCCAATCTACCATCATTTGTAAGTCACTCACCCTTGCGTGAGCCAGGAGGCTGTGCCTGCTTGGAGGAAAAGGCGCTCAGGGGCTGCCCAGCATCCCTTCCTTTTTGTCCTCTTCTGAAGTCTGTCCGTGCACAGAGGTAGGCATAATGGTGAAACTGGTCATTTTCCATATCTTTTGGGAGTCAGGAAAATGGCCTGGGGTGACAGGGCTGCTGCTCACCCAGACAGCATCCTTAAGTGTGAAATTGAGGAAGTCACCCTTTCAAGGCAGAATATTTTCATTGAGTACCTGATTTTTTTTTACATTAAGACATTACTTCCATCTGCCAGAAATACAGCTTATCAGCTCTATCCACAAAGAAATGACTCCATCTTCGATCCTAATGGCACTGCTCGCCCCTACTCCCACCCTACCCAACCATAAGCGTATGTGAATTTCCTCCACTGGTTATATTTTGATCCGAAGCAAGTCTGATTTCAGTGGAGTGACTTGCCTCACTGAGTCTGAGTTTCTTAGCTGTAGATAACCGGTCAGTGGTTCTCAGGCCTGGGAGCGCGTCAGAACTGATAGACATGTTACCCCATTAATATCCAGGGCCCAAAGAAAACCTCAGGTAGATTCCCTAATGCAGTCTCTGGAATGAGAGTCTTGAGATGAGGTCCAAGCACAGGCACATTGAAAACCCTACGTGAGTGCTTTCTGCACACACCTGTGATTGAAGACCACTTGTGAAGGTGACAGCTAAGTTCTTTTCCATCTTAAACTCTCAGTGTCAGTTTCATGCTAGCGTTCTCTCATTTCCTTGTTCTCCACCCTCCTTCTAGGGTAGTAGAAATGACCTCTGCGGTCTCATCTCACTAATGTCAGCCATCTCAAGTCATCCGAAACTTTTAGGGGATTCCAAGTCAGGAGTCTCGGCTTTGGCTCTTGGGTAAATTTGTCCACCGTGTGGCATTGGCCAGGAAGCGGAACACCCTGAGCACAAGTTAGGGAGGCCACCCTACCCCCATCAGTAACCTTGGAGTGCTCCTGAGAAGTCCAGGGAGTGCGGTCCTGCTGGTGTCAGGCTGAAGGTCCCCTGTTCTCTATGTGCGTCTGCATCTCTGCTTCGGAGTGGACTAACCCACTGCTTTATGATATATGCCGATTTGTACATTAATTCTAGGCCAGCCCCAATTGGGAAATACAAATAAAAGATCACTAGCGCATTTTCTTACCAAAGTCTCTGTTGGATCCCTTTCAGGTGAGTGTTGAAATTGGCCCGTGTCTCAGTGTCACACCTGGTTTCTAGGAGTTTGCTGCAAACGAACGTCACTCAGGAACTTGAATGCTGTTTACAATGTAGACTCTGTGTTTACCCAAGACCTTTCTTCCGCCAGTGTTTTATAAACAAATGCTTGCTCTGCCCATTTTGCGAAATACTAAAAGAAAAAACTACCAACATGGAACTAGAAAGCCAGACTTTCCTTTCTCTTTACTTGTGTTACAATATTGGCTTTCGGGTTGACTTTTTCTCCCTGGAAGCCTTATCATTCTTTAGCTGTTTTGGAACTTTTGGATTATAGATTGATAAAAGCAATATGGTTCATGAGATTCCAGTCGCAAGACACTTAGGGCTGTTTCGTTAAGGTAACAACAGCTGTGTGAGGCCTGCATCCCCACCTTCTAACAGCGAGCAGCCAATCTTTGTGGGGTTTTTTGTTATGTTTTTTTTTTTTAAACATAATTTACCAATTGGAGTTGCACAAAAGAGAGATTATATTTTTGACTTATGAATAGCAGGTCAGATATTTCAAAGAAAATTCAGAGAGCAGTAATTTTGAAAATGAACACAGATGAATTTGAAAATAAATATTTCACTGCCTCTGTTTAGAATCCTGGCCTTGGAAATGTATTCCAGGAGCTTCGCCATTTTGCATGACACAGTGTCAGTTCATGCACAATATATTAATGCTTAATTGAAGATAATGTAACTGCAGATCAAAGGCATAATTAACGGGCTTGCAGAAACTCTTATGTAGATCAGGATTTTGACTAATAGAAGGCTGGACAAAACTGGTTTATAAAAGGATCTTGAGACCAGCTGAGGCTTCATCTGTCTGCTCAGCTGATGGCGACAACAGCTGGGGCTGCTGCCGGGGTGGGTGGGTTAAGGACCGTTCTCGCCGCCATGATGCCCCTCCACCCCTGTGCAATGGTCACTCTTTGGATGTGTCAAACTGTACAGCTCCCGAACCCCTCCTTGTGGCCCACGAGGGGTTAGTTTCCCTTAATGCCAGGGTTAAGGGGTCTCTCTCTGACTCTACAATATGTAACTTTAACAGAAAACACAAGGATCTAGGAGAGAGGCCTTAAAGCAGAGGGGGGCAAGCATAGGCCCACAGGCCAAATCCTGAAGCTCATATGGTAGGACTGGCAAGCCAAGGATATCCTTATCTTTTTAATCAGCTGAGGGGAAGGAGAGGATGGCAATAGAATCATAGTTCATGAAACAGGTAAGTGATTTGAAATTCCTATTTCAGCATCCACAAATAAAGTTTTCTCGGAACATAGCCCTGCCCATTGGTTTTGCTCTCTGTAACTGCTCTCCTAGAGTTGAGTGGTTACAACAGTAGAAAATATTTATTCTCTGGCCTTTTGTAAAAAGGATTTGTTGACCCCTGGTTTGGAAGTTTAGATTTGATGTTTAGGACATTGTTGGGAAGAGGAACTTGGGCATCTCCAGATTTATTAGATTTATGGAAAAATATAGATGAGAAACAAACAAAGATTTTCTGTTTTTGTGTTTTTACCTGAATAACTGTGAAAAAGCCCTGCGGGGCCTGAGGGCAGCCGAGGGAGAACAGTGTTACTGGGAGCAGAGACTGCAGCATTCTCGTGAAGTTATTGGTTAGTATTATTATTAACACCCTCAAGAACCGTATGTCTCATTTTGATCTTCGTTCACATGCTTATTAGCATCCTCGAGCCCTAGGATGCGTTCAGCATTGCTGTACGGCGTGAGCAGTGCTGACATCTGTCTGACAGCAAGGCCTCTAGGCAGTAGTGGGAGAACTCCCCAGAGGCTCAGTGCTTCCTACCTTCACGCACGCGTTCATTCACAGTCAGAGTTGTGACCTCCTTGCTTCCTGCAGGGGTACACAATCCAGTGTTTCTTAGTCCCTGTCTCAGAGTGGAAGCTGAACGGACAGAATGGTTATGTGATGTGATAAATGCACTAATAGATGTAAGCTTAGGGAATTGGAAACAGATAGGAGCAGAGCGCTTGAAATGTGGCTGGGACAACTGGGTAACTAATTTTTAAGAGTTCTTCTACATTAACCCATTATGTCCCATCATCTTTTATTTGGGACACTTAAATCGAGCAATAAATATACCACTAGCAGTAACTTTGAAAGAAGCTTTATGCTGTTGAAATATTCTCAGGGGCGGGTGCTGTGGTGTAGCGGGCAAAGCTGCTGCCTGAAGTGCTCGCGTCCTGTGTGGGCGCCGGTTCAAGTCCTGGCTGCTCCACTTCCAGCTCTCTGCTATGACCTGGGGAAACAGTAGAAGAAGGCACAACTCCTTGGGCCCCTGCACCCACGTGGGAGACTCAGAGGAAGCTCCTAGCTCCTGGCTTTGGATCGGTCCAGTTCTGGCTGTTGCGGCCAATTGAGGAATGAACCAGCAGATGGAAGACCTCCCTCTCTCTCTCTCTCCCCCTCCCTCCCTCCCTCCCTCCCCCCCTCCCCCTCCTCTTTCCCTCTCTCCCCCTCCCTCTCTCCTTCTCTCTCCACCCCTCTGTAACTCTGACTTTCAAATAAATAAGTAAATCTTACAGAAATGCAGGCTTGAAAACCTGGCACATAATGGGTTAAATTAACTTGAAAGAACCATTTGCGGCTGGTGGCTGCCATTTTGGACAGTGTAGATCGAGACCATTTCCAGCATTGTAGAAAGTTGTCTTGTACGGTGCCATGTTTGAGTATCCTTTTGTCTTTTAAAACATTTCAGTGAATATGGCCTCCTGATGAAAGATCAAAAGGTAGTCTGTTTTCATGTGGCTTCTTCATGCGTCTCCCCAGCGTATCTGTGGAAGTCCTTGCCACATGCTGTCTCTCTCCGTATCCTGCTCTGACAGCGTGGTGCTCCTCGGATGACGACACTCTGGTAACCTCTGGGAACATCTGCTGCTTCCATTTTCTCTCTGGGGGCTCTCTTTCTCCCTCCAAATTGAGGGAGAGACAGAGACAGAGTCAGAGACAGAGAGAGAGAGACAGAGACAGAGAGAGGTGAAAGAAAGCAAAACAAAACTCCAGGGACTGAAGGAAAATCAGGCAGACTCCCTCCCTCACAGTGAACCACAAGACACTTTGAAAATTGACAATTACTTTTATTTGTGTAGAGTTTGGATGGAAATAAGAGCTTCAAAAGAGAACTTGAAAAATACCTTTCTCACTAAAAAAAGCTTAAATCATTTCCTCTGAAAGTTTCCTTCCATCTGAGATTTGGGTCCCACAGCCCAGCTTCCTCCTCTCTGCACCGTGAGGGGGAGGCGTGGGACTTTCGGTTTCCACCGAGACTGCGCGTGGTGCCCTGCCGGGTCCTGGGCTCACCTTGTCTCTCCGGGGCAGCTGCTGGCACAGCTTGGTTGCCTTTGGCTTTCGTAAACCAAAGCCTTGTTTCTTCCTTCTGAATGTGTGTGAGGTTTGCTGGTCATAATGATACAATTGATCATCATTATTTCCATCCACATTAATGGTACTAATAACAGTCCTGGCATTAAATTCATTGGTTGAATTTGTTGATTGGCTATGAAAAAGCCTTGAGTTGCCCTTAAGCTTTGGTTGAGCTATTGATGGCATGATAAATTGAGTTGTGAAATCTCTGGTGTCAGAGACACCCAAATTCAAAAACCATCATTTACCAGCTGTGTGACATGTGCAGGTTGGCTCACTTCTGAGCTTCTGTGAAGTAGAAACATCTACCCATCAGATTAGTTCAGAGGACTGATTTTTTTTTTTTTTAAAGATTATTTGTTTGAAAGGCAGAGTTACAGAGAAGAGGGCAGAGGAGAGAGGTATCTTCCTTCTGCTGATTCACTCCCCATTCCAAGCCAGGCCAAAGCCAGAGGCCAGAAACTCCATCCTGGTCTCCCACCTGGGTAGCAGGTGCCTAAGCATTTGGACCGTCTCCCACTGCCTTTTCAGGTGCATTAGCAGGAAGCTGGATCAGCCAGGACTCAAACCAGCACTAAGAGATGGATGCTGGCATCACAAGCAGCAGCTAAATCCATTGCACCATAATGCCAGCCACCGGGTAGCAGATTTTAAAATATGTACAAATGGGTCCGAGCATTAATGGGTTGAGCTGCTGCCTTCAACTTTGGAATCCCATGTGGGCTTTGGTTCCAGTCCCAGCTGCATGACTTCTAATGCAGCTCCTTGCCCATGGCCTAGGAAAGCAACGAAAGATGGCCCAAGTGGTTGAGACCCTGCCACCCACATGGGAGACCGGGCTGGACCAGTAGGTGGAATATTTCTTCCTCTCTCTCTGTCTCTCTGCCTCTCCCCCTCTCTCTCTGTAACTCTGCTTTTCAAATAAATGAATACATCTTTTTAAGACAAACAGAATTCAACACTGTGGCATGTGCTGATCAAAAGGTTATCTGCTCTTACAGATGATACTGTTCTGATTGTCATATTACAATTTTTTTTACTATGTATTTTTTTTTTTCATTTTATTTGAAAGGCATAGAAAGAGACAGAGAGATCTTCCATCTGTTCACTCCCCAAATCCTGTAACAGCTGGAGCTAGGTTAGGACAAAACCAGGAGCCCAGGACTCAGTCCAGGTCACCCACACGGGTGGCAGGGACCCATGTACTTGCACCATCATCTGTTGCCTCCTGGGGTGTGCATTAGCAGGAAGCTGACATCAGAAGCAGAGCCAGGACTGGAACCCAGGCATTCCAGTAGGGGATCCGGCATCTCAGGTGGCTCACCTAACCACTGCATGAAACACCCGCTCCCAGTCATGTTATTATGCTGTTGCTGGTGAGTTGTCACTTGTGAGAGCCTAGGCTGACCTGTACAAAACGAATTGGAATTGTACATAATATCGAGCCTTTTGGGTGGCAGGAAATGGGCGGAAATTGGCAATTGTCAGCCCATTTGTGCATTTCAGACCAAATTGCATTGAAAATGACCGTAGATAGCTATGTTATCTTCTGAGGATTTTACAGTCGAAGAGCTGTGGGCCCGCTGGATTGTTCACATGCCTTCTGTGCAGGACCCCACCTCGACAGCCAGCTGCACCTGCTGAAAAGGAAAGGCAGGGTTGTGATGCTGACTCCTCCCCCACTGTGAACCCCACTGAGTTCCCCCCTCCACTCCAAGGAGGAAGTTGCGCAGTAATTTTTCCTTTTGACTTCATTGTTACATCCATGCCAAGAGGCCGGGGCTTACTCTCATTTTCCTCTCCAGTTCTGCGTTCTTGGGTCCTGATGTATGGGGCAAGCAAAGTGTGGATGGTCAAATTGTCTTTTCAGGAGGCTGTGCAGTCAGAGCGTGCTCGCTGCTCTTGGGGACTAAAGGGATTTGTTACTCTTCACTGCCCTGGTACTTTCCCCTAAGAGGGTTGTCTACACCTGCAGGAGGCTTGTTCTTTCACTTCTGTATTATCACATTATTTATTGCATGTATGAAAAAAGGGACCAATGTGGCTTTTTAAATTTTTTTTTTTATTTGAGAGACAGAGAGACATAGATGACAGAGCTCCCATCTTCTTCTCCTTCACTCTTCAGATGCCCACGGTGACCTGCAGCCACACTTGTCCAAGGCCAATACCCCCAGTACCTGCAAATTCAATCTGGGTCTTCCACATGGGTGGCAGGAGCCCAAGTCCTTGAGCCATCACCTGCTGCCTCCCAGGGTGCCTTAGCGGAAAGCTGGAGTCAGGAGCCAGAGCTGGGTATCAAACCCATGTACTCTGATAGTACATGGGGTCTTAACTGCTAGGCCTATTGCCTGCCCTGTGGGCCAGTGTTTGTTAACAGCCATTGTGACGACTTTGAAAAATATGAAAGAAACTTAAGAAATGAAATTCCTGGGGTCTGCATTATGGCACAGTGGGTTAAGCCCACTGCCTATGATATTAATATCCCATATGGGCTGCCTCACTTCCAATCCAGCTCCCTGCTTATGTTCCTGGAAAAGCAGCAGAGGGTGGTCCAAGTGCTTGGGCCCCTGTCACCCACGTGGGAGATCCAGATGAAGCTCCTGGCTCCTGGCTTCATCCTGGCTTTGCTAGGATATTGCAGCCATTTGGGGATTGAACCAGCAGATGGAAGATCTCTTCTCTTTCTCTCTCTCTCTCTCTCGCTTCCAAATAAATAACTACATCTTTTAAAACAAGAAATTAAATTTCTTGAAAATAGGAATTTTGAAATTTACTTTCTAAGGGGAGCCAGGCTGAGAGAAGCAAGGAATTGATAGAGGATTGCAAACCCAGGGCTTTTGGGCTAGATATTGCTTTGTTTACAAACACTAAATTAAACATTTCTTGGAACCAGTTGCAAATTAAAAAATCTAGACATTTCCCATTAAAAATCTCACTTTCCTTCTTCTCCTTTTTTTTATTATTTATTTTTTATTTTTTATTTTTTTTTTAACAGGCAGAGTGGACAGTGAGAGAGAGAGACAGAGAGAAAGGTCTTCCTTTGCCGTTGGTTCACCTTCCAATGGCCGCCGCGGCCGGCACGCTGCGGCCGGTGCACCGCGCTGATCCGATGGCAGGAGCCAGGAGCCAGGTGCTTTTCCTGGTCTCCCATGGGGTGCAGGGCCCAAGCACCTGGGCCATCTTCCACTGCACTCCCTGGCCACAGCAGAGAGCTGTCCTGGAAGAGGGGCAACCGGGACAGAATCCGGCGCCCCAACCGGGACTAGAACCCGGTGTGCCGGCGCCGCGGCGCCGGCCCCTCTTCTCCTTAAAAGGAAAAAAAGCCTCCAAAGCTGGAGCAACACATGGAGCCCACGTCACCTGGAGCTGCGTCTTCGTGCCTTGCCATGGGCTCCACACACCCTGTTCAGCTCCCTTCAGTTATTCCCGTCAGGCCCACCATGTGGTGTCAAAGCCCCGGTGCTCTGTAACAAGCCACTTAGAGCCCAGGCGTTTTGGAACTCATTCTTCTCTGTGCCTTAGCGCCCTGACTGTAGATTTCTTGTCATCAGCGGTTGCCTGCCCGAACACTAGGCTTTCCTTTCTTTGCTTGATGATAATCCCCACATGACCAAAATGGGACACAAGGCGCAGGTGTATCTGCAGGAAAGCATTTACCAGACCAGGTGATAACGATTTTGCCCTTGTGATGAGGTCAGATACTCTGTAACCCCAAAAGCTTAGTGTCTTAAAACAACAGTTGTACCGTTTATCATGTTGAATGTTTTCTGTCCATTTGAGATGCAGAAGAGGCTTAGCCCAGTGATTCTGGCTCATAGACGCTCACAAGGTTGCAATCGAAATGTAAGGCCTGAAGGGGTGGGGTGGGGTTTGGGACTATAGTGTCCGCTTGCAAGGTGGCACACAAGGGCTGCTCTTGGCAGGGGCCCCTTGTTGTAGTGATGCTTGATAGTCCTCACAGCACGGCAGCCAGTTTCGCCCCGAATAATCCAGATCTTTTTATGATCTATCCTCAGAAAGTATACAGTTGCTTCTGCTGTGTTGGTCACAAAGGCCAGTCTTGACACGGTGTCGGAGGGGGCCACACCGACGTGAATACTACATGGTGGGAGTCTTTGTGGGGGTTGTCTTGGGGGCTGGGGACCACCCATACCAGCCTCCTCATTTGCCCTGTTGCAAATCCCTGGATGAGTGATCCAGTGTCACAGTTTGGAATGTGTCCCTTCCCTCAGCCCTGCTGTACAAAAGAAAAAAAAAAAAAAAACACAACATAAAAGGCAAGCATATGGCCTGATCCCTGAGCCCTGGTACACTCCTACTAGAAGGCCATTAGCCAAAGTATTGTTCATCTCACTCCGAGATATGCTGGCCACTAATCAGAAGGATTGACAAAAGAAGACATGGATTGTGCCCAGATCTCTGGTGAATTACATTTCTTGCTCAGATTCTCCAAATTTCCTCTAGTGTGTCCTGCTCCCCACCCCCAGGCAATGGGAAGTTGCATATTGTCAAGGCTGTTTGACCTCAGAGGATAGTCTCAAGAGTGATTGCAGGGTAAAATCCCACAGTTCAGTATTTATATCTAACAGCCTCTCTACTGTCTCAGAAGACTTTGACATTGTTGAGATGACTTCGTTAGTGTCTTGCCCATGAAGACAGCAAGGGACTTTCAGCAAGTGCAAAAGATTGTTGTTGAGATTTTCCCATTCAGTGTCTGACAAATTATTTGGTGGTCGCATTGACCTAGATGGTCTACCAGCCACCCAGGGTCAAGCAGCAGGCAAAACAGGATCCCTGCCTTCGAGAGATTCCACTCTTCATGGGACAGTAAACTGATGAGGAAAAAATAGATCATCATACGTCAGCGATGGTGAGAGCTGTGAGAAAGCGAGCAGATGCTTGCGTGGACAGTGGTGATGGCATTCCCAGGACATTGGTTGCCCCAGGAAGGGCCTCTTAGAGGAAGAGACCTTGATGAAGTGAAGGGTCGAGTGCGGAAGGACAAGTGGAAAAGCCGCCAGCAGGAAGCCAGCCCGTCCACCCTTCCACTGTGCAGTGACACAGCCCCTCGGCTCCCAGGCTGGAAGGTCAGGGTGGTCCGCTTGCGTTGCTTTCTGGACCGTAGTCACCTAGTGCTGGCTTAGGTGTCTTCGTGAAAGAAGACGTTTTGCATGCCGGACCGGACTCACATGGAAGGCACATTATGCTGTGGCTGGTCTAGGCTGTATTTCCCCTTTTTCTCCCCACAAAGATTTTACAAAACTTATGTATGCAAACAGGTATTTTTGTTTGTTTCACATGAGTCGCTTTTGCATAATGTAACAAGCCCATGATTTCACATGTACAGTAATTCATAGAAAGTGATAGTCATCTTGCTTAGATACCTTGGTTCTCAAAACTAGCTGCTAAATATAGTACCTTCTCAGACCCATATATGGTACCATTAAAAGAAAGAAAGAAAGAAAAAAGAAAGGTCAGAGTTTCCCCACCCACGAATTTGGCTATAAAAACAGCAAAGCAGGGTTTTTCTGAACTTGAATCAATACATTTTTAATTTAAATAGTATCCTGTTTTGACAAAGTGCTAAACCACAGAGGTCTCAGAAAGACACTGTTAAGCCTTTGTCAATACCTGCTGGCCTCTCTCAGCAGGAACCTTGGATGGCTTTTGTTGTCATTTTGAGACACACTGACAAGGAATGCGTGCCCTTATTTGTTGCATCCGGGAAATGGTCAGAGCTGCTCTGGTGCAGCTCGGCTCCATCCTGTTTCCATGCAGGTTAGCGTGTTGCATAACTCGTAGCTGGACAAAACCTGCATTGTTCCTTTTGTTCGATTAATTAACAGTGGACTTGTGACTCCCCAAAGCCAGGAAGCCAGCCTCCAGACCAAGGCAGGACACTGTGTCACACAGGCTTAGTCCTCTGCCTCCCTCCTCCCCCCTCCCCCCACCCTGGCCACATCAACGGAAGTAAGTGACCTGGGACCCTTTCCCCACCTTGCTCTTGTGAGCTCTTGAGTCCCACGGGTCAGCTGTGCGGGGCCTGCACACTGCACACTTCTTGAATGGCCTGGACTCTCCCGAAGGAATCCAAGGTACCCTAAGAGCTCTTTGTTGGAATTCAGTCCCCGGCCTTCTTTTTCATCTCAGTTTTGTTGCATGTTGAACAGTAAGTTGCATTTTACTGTAAAGGTGACTGCATTTTTCTTATGGGGCCTTCAGGGTAAACAGCCGTTCGTTTCCATCTCTGAACACACATGTATCTTGTGTTTGGGTAGGGGCCCGGTGCTTCTGAAGTCATTATTTTTCTGTAATGTTTATTCTCCATGGTTGTGCATAGATAGATTCTATGCCCCAGTGAGGGACAAAGAGGTAGCCTGTAATTCCAGCTGAATGTGTTACAGTTGAAAGTAGGCTAGAGAGGAAGCAAATGATGGATCAAGCAAATAGCTTTTAATTTTACATAAATTGGTTTTCTACTTCGCTCTCGGGCAGAAGTTTGCAGCCCAGGGTCACGTTCGATGTCGCTAACAATTTGGAAGAGAGACATTCCTGGAAAGTATCTGGCAAGACAGAACTCGGGACTTCAGTCCCTGCCTCTTATTGATGCACTTGGGGAAATTGGAGGTGGCGTCTGTAGCCTGGAATGGCAGCCCTTATCTCTGGACCAGCGAGGGACATTGGTGATTAGAAAAGGCAACAGCAATGGCCAGATTCTCTTGAGAATAAAATCAGCATGCCATTTATCACATGGGCACCCCAACCCCCAACACATTGAATGAGAATGACATCAGGGTTATTGTGCCGTCTCCCTGTTAGGGAAGACTCACCGTTCTCCTTATGGAATAAAGAACAAGAGCAGATGGGTGAAGTAGAACCACAGCAGGCAGAGTCTGAGAGGACAGAGGCCCCTTGGTGCCCCTGGCCACAGGACAGAGGATGGCTGAGGCTCGTGGTCAATGGGAGGCACTGGTTTCAGGTTTAGGGCTACAAAGAATACAGCTGTGAAGCTTTGCAGCCTGGTGCTTGTAGTTCCAGTTTTAGAACAGTCATCTGTGCCATCAAAAGAATTAGCTCAGGCTTTAGAAACAAAGAATTCGTATCTGAATTCTTACCTCTACCAAGATCTTGGGCAAAATGTTTTAACTTCAGCGTTTTTGTTTTGTTGTCTGTAAAATGGCCACAAATGATACCCACCACAGAAAGGACCAGATGAAAACTGGACCATGCAGTGCCCTGCCAGAGACACCCAGCATGTGACAAAAAGGTGCTGATAATGTCATCAGAACATGATTGAATTGTTGATGACACCAAAGGCCAGGTTCCTATTCATGTTCATTAACAGTCAAAATATGAAGCCGTAGGACCTGACTAATCTTGACCTAGAATTTCCCAGTAACTGGAGAATAAATGAAACGTTAGAATGCTTATAAATATTAGCGGAGTGAAGTGCAAAAGCTAAAGGGAAGGTAAAAGTAGGTCTGAGTTGTTGCTAATCTGGACAGAAAGCACATCTACATAGAAAGGAGTTGATTTTGACAAGATCCGTAAGTGGAAAAAATAAGCCATGAATGGAGAATGAGTATTTCATGCCCAGATCCATACATTTTAATGATTAGTTTTTAAACATCATGATATATAGGATAAATCAGGGCCTTTAAAAAATGATTTATTTATTTGAAAGGCGGAGTGACAGAGCGAGAGGGAGGGACCGAGATAACAAGAATCATTGATCTGCTGGTTCATTCCAGGTGACTGCAACAGCCAGGGATGTGATGTGCCAGGCCAAAACCAGGAGGCCGAAGCTCCAGCTGGGTTTCCTACACAGGTGGCAGGGGCTCAAGTACTTGGGCAGTCATCTGCTGCCTTCACAGATGCCTTAGCAGGATTAGCTGGATTGGAAGCAGAACAGCTGGGACACAGAACAAGCGCTTCAATAGGGGACGCTTGTGTGGCCAGCTGCTTCTTAACCTGCAATCACAATGCTGGCCCTGGAAAGGCAGAGTTACAGAGAGAGGGGGGCAGAGACAGAATCTTTCATTGCTGGTTCACTCCCCAGGTGATCACAACAGTTAGGGCTGGGTCAGGCTGAAGCGAGGAACCAGGAGCCTCATCTGGGTCTCCTATGTGGGTGCAGGGGCCCAAGCACTTGGACCCTCTTCTGCTAATTTCTCAGGTACATCAGCAGGGAGCTGGATGAGAAGTGGAGCAGCTGGGACTCAAACCGGTTCCCATATGGAATGCCAGCGCTGCAGGTCCCGCTATGCCACAGCACTGGCCCCACTATGCAGTATTTTAACAAGCCTGGTCTCACTGTGATTTCAGTGACGTAGCTCCACAGTGCACATGTTGAAATGGGCACCATAAAGAGAAAGTATACTTCTCTTTCAAATGTATGGATTATAATAAGTTGCTAACAGATTTTTTAAATCGTTTGTTGTCAGACTATGAAAGTGCGACTGTCATAAGTTGGCAAAGGGGAGCTAGGACAGAAAAGAAACTCAAATATCAGATTCAGGGAAAATGCGAAACCAACCCATGAGTGAGGAAGCAGTGCAGAGTTCATGAGAAAGGACCTTTGAAGACAGATTTTGAATGGAAACTCATTAGACCAAGAAGTCTGAATTGTCCATCATGGTCCTTGGGGGCGGGATTTCATAGATACACACAGTTTGAAGAGGTTGGAAATGTCTGGAAGGAATTCCCCGAGCTTGATGGATAGAAGACGCTTTATTGAATTACAGTGTGGAGTTGCAGACATACCCCAAGAAAGAGATTCAGAAATTAGGGTGATCGAAAGAAAAATGCACATGTGATGAATTGAAACCTGGTGATGGATGTGTGGCTGGGACGGACTGCAAGAAATCGGGGTTGTCTTGGGGAATCCCTCCCCAAATGGCATCATGTGAACCCAGATTTGCAAATGCTGTCATGTGCTTTGTGAATTTGGTGTTTCCCTCTTGCTGTGCTTTTCAGGGTTGATTGGAAGTGTTTAGCATAGCCACTTCCTAATTTCCTTGTGGAAGAAGACACCTATATTAGTCAGGGCCTGTCCCCATGCAAATGTCAAGCCCAGCTCAGACTGGCAAGTCACGGCGGGTAAAACCTATGGGCTCACAGCATTTGAAAGTTCAAGGGTCAGCAGCCCGGCCGCAGACACAGCTGAAACCAGGCACCCAGAAAATGCTGGGAGGACTTGGTCTGGCTCCCCGGTTCTGCTCGGTCAGGTTCTCCCCTTGCTGACGCAAGGTGGCTTCTGAGGGTCCCAGCTGCCTTTGTTTACTTACAGTTTATCGACTCCTGTAGAAAAGAGGGTCTGTTGCCTTATAATTCCAACAGATGCCTCTGAATTTATTGGATGACTTGAGTCACTTGTCTGCACCACAGATGAGAGAGGAACGTGCTGACTGGTGGGGCTGAACCAAATGCCCACCTGTGGATCTCCCAGAATGGAGCTGGTTCCCTGGCAACCATATAGATCCGCCATAGCGAAAGGAGAAGTTGTTAGCAGTTAGAGGAGTAGGTGCTGTATGACTGTCCTACCCACTGTCTCAAAGAGGGGGAGCTGTGCCTTACTGCAAGCCAAGTTGTATAGCCCTGCCCTAAAAGCTGGGGAACTTGACATTTAAAAAATAATTTGTATTTATTTATGAAATAGAGAGCACACTGCAGCCCTCCATCTTCTGGTTTACTCTGTAAATGACCGCTACAGCCACAGCTGGACCTGGGCTGAAGCCAGGAGGTGGGAACTCAATCCAGGTCTCCCATGTGGGTGGCAGGAACCCAGCTACATGAGCCGTCGCTGCAGCCTCCTGGGGTCTGCATTACTAAGACGTTGGAGTCAGGAGCCAGAGCCAAGCATCAAACCTAGGTTTTCCAATTTGGCATGAAGGCAGTCCAACCGATATATTGACTGGTGAACCAAACACATGCCCCAGATACCTTAACATTTAATCTCAACCCTGAAACCAACCACCTATAAAACTTGGGGCAATGGTATACGTAAATTTTGTAGGGTTCAAGTCCCTCATCTTTGTAATGGCTTTCATATTATGACCTTTTCATACACTGATATGTTCTAGACCATTAGCCCTGAATGATAGAGTTTTTTACAGGGGTGAACATGTTCTATATCCACACTGTCCAGCATGGTGGTTACCAGCTATATTAGCCACTTAGTGTTTCAAATATGCCTAGTCTGATGGAGGAACTTATTTTTTTCTGTTTTATTTATGTGTACTCTATTTAATTTTTTAAAAGTTTTTAAAATTTATTTGAAAGAGTTACAGAGAGAGGGGGAGTGAGACAGAGGGAGATATCCCATCTGCTGGTTCACTCCCCAAATGGCTAAACGGCCAGCACCAGGGCAGTTCAAAGCCAAGAGCCAGGAGCTTCTTCTGGGTCTTCCACATGGTTGGCAGGGTCACAGACACTTAGAACCATCTTCCACTGCTTTCCCAGGAATATTGACAGGGAGCTGGATTAGAAGTAGAGCAGCGAGGACACACACCAGTGCCCATATGGGATGCTAGTGTCACAGGTTACAGCTTAATCCACTGTGCCACGATGCTGGCCCTTAATTTAAATTCAGACAGCACCTAAAACTAGTGTCTGCCCTGTTAGACAGCTGGGCTCTGGGGTTAATGGCCAAATAAAATGATGTGGATTTTTGAACAAGTGAAATTTGAGTTACTGTGGAAGATGACTTAGATCCTAGTACTTTGGTAACTTCATACTAGGTATATTCTTCATTCATAATTTGCAGTTGACAAAAGAAGCACTGCTCATTTCAACAAGTACAGGAAGACTGTAGTCTCCCAGTGCATCCCCCAGAAGAGGAAGTCTTCAGCGCTAGAGGTTGATGATTGTCATTTCGTGGGTCTTCCTGGGTCTGCCCTGGCAGGTGGTGGGGAACAGCAGAAAGAATGCTTAATTAGAAAGAGAGAAGTTTTAGGTCCTGGTCTCGGTTCTGCCAGTAACTATTTAGGTGCCTGACCTTTGCTCCTGCTGTTTCCTTGCTGGGCTTCAGTGTTCTCATCTGGAAAATGAGGGGGTGGGATTCAGATGAACTCTGAATCTATTCCAGACCAAAGTTTCACAGATTCTCCGTCTCGTTCTCACGAGCAGGCTGGCGCTGAGAGTTTCGTAGTCACTGAGCATCAGGACAAGGTATCAGAAGAGCTGGAGTTGGGGAGGGGGTGTCATCGTGGACCATATCTGCCTTTGAATTGTGTGGCTTGAGAACAAGTCTGAGATTCCCACTGGATGCTGCATTATTGGTTGGTATTCTGCCCCAAGATAAGTCTAGAAGAAAACGCTGAACAGATAGCATTAACCATGCATACTTAATTTCTTAGAAATTAGTCTAGTCCAAGGTTTCTGGTTGTGCTGTGCAGAGGGTTGAAATTGCTGTAGCGGCCAACCCTTCAGGCAGAGTATTTGGTAGCATGGGCCAACTGAAGAACACTGAGAGACAAAGAGAAAGATGCCTATCTCACATGAGCTTGAGAAATGGGTTCATTGAGTAAAACCGTAACTACTGCCTGGTGAGCCTGGAGAGATGAGAAGACCTTTGGTACCCAGGGGAGTTAGGGTTAAAGGAAGGCTGTTCTGAGTGACTTCATCGGCAGAAGGTTGGATTTTGCAGGAGGCGATGAGTCACGGATGAAGGGAAAGCGGAAGGAAAGAACGTGGACCAGACATGCGAGAGCAGGTAGGAGGATTCGAAGTGTTGGAGAGGACAGTGTGGTAGCATGTGTCAAACCAGCATGGCGGGGAGGCCTCAGCCGGGGCTGGACAGAGTGAGCTGTTTATTTGGTGACTGAATTGTGTCACCCAGGAGTGCCATACCGGCAGTAGTGTGTTACCACGTGACAGTGTGACAGAGTTCAACAGGAATTGATGTCATCATGCCAGTGTCTTAGCCTTGTCAACTGTTGGCTCCTCTGCGCTCTCTCCCTGGGATCCTACACACAGCGCTGCATCTCGTAGCTTTATTTTTATTTTCTAACTGGCTATCTTTATGTATGGGAACAGTCATCTCCAGAGATTCATTTTCATTTCAAGAAGAAAAAAAAAAAAACACAAAACTTCTATAGGTGTTAATTGCCTTTTTCGAAACTCTTATGTAACTATTTAAAATGATTCTGCTGGCACCATGCATCAGAGTGTTCCCCGTGGTGTTGCTGAGGAATGTTTATGACCTGCGTAGACACTTCTGATTTATAGGTTTAGGAAACAAGAGTCTAGAACTCATCGCCAGGTTTTAATTTGGAAGTTTCTGTAGCCACGTTTGTTTCTGCAGAAAGGAGATGCCGAAAGCTGGGAGAAGGAGTGTTTGGAGAGGTGTGATCCACACTAGTAGCCCACGGAAAAAGAGGAACAAGACACCTTACTTTGGGGGTCCTGTGATGACGTGAGCAATAAGTGTGTCTTGTGCATGATATTTAATGCCTTAGAAGCCATGCTGGTTCCATATAACAGGTGCATAAGTCTTAGGAAGTTATTTAAATTACTTGACCTCAGATTCATCATCTATAAAATATAGGAAAATAGTATCTTCACAGGGTTGTGGTAAAGATTAAATAAGCTCGCTTATGTATCCAAAAACATTTGTTTAAAAGAGTGATATACTATCCTTTGTAGCAAAATAGAACTGGAGGACATCATGTTAAGTGAAACAAGTCAGAGAGGAAGATAAGCACCACAAATGTAGAAGCTAAAAAAGCAAGTTGATCTGAATGTAGATACTGATCACTCGAGTTTGGGAAGGGGAGAGCAGGAGGTTGGATGACAGGCACCCAAACCATCAGTCTTGGTGTTTCACAGTGGAGTCGGTGATGCTAGGTTCACAATAAGCTCTGAAATACTCACACCGCCTGAAGAAATAGAGCAGAATCTCAGAGTCTTCAAACATCAAGTAATAATAAGGAGATGGAAACATTAATTACCCTGAATTGATTAGTACACATGGCATGCCTTTATTGAATCATCACTCTGAGCCCCATACATATGCAGTTTTTGAAAACTAAAACATTTGTTTAGGAAGCACCTAAACTGAGCCAGGCACAGTGCTAGGTGGTGAGTGAGGGTGGTGGCACTAGGAGCCCAGAGATACTTTCACTTAGGACCAGGGCCTAAGGGGAAATAAGCCCTGCCTGGAAGCAGAACGTGGTCATTGTGTAGTAGCAGCAAGGGCAGCCCAGGGGCCGGCATTGCGGCAGAGTAAGCTGCAGCCAGAGACACTGAGCGCTGGGTCAAGTCTCAGTGTTCTGCTTCCTCTTCCAATCCGGCTCCCTGCTGATTGGCCTAGGAAAGCACCACAAGATGGCCAAAGTGCCCCTGGCACCCCTGTAGAAGACTCTGATGGAGTACCTAGCTCCTGACTTAAGCCTGGCCTAATCCTGGCTGCTGAGTCATTTGGGGAGTGAACCAGCAGATGGAAGACTTATCTTCCTGTCTTTCCCTTTCTTGCTGCCTTTCAGATAAATAAATAAATAAATATTGGTGGGGAGGGCCAGCCTGTTTGGATGTGGTGTTATGTTGGAACACACAGCTTTAGAAAAACCATCAACATGTAGCTCAGTGGATGGGATCCAAGAGATGTGGAGATGACAGAAATTGTGTTTCTTCTGAAACGAAGAATCAAGATTTTAAAAAATTATTATTTGTTTAAAAGACAGACAGAGAGAGAGAGAGAGAGAGAGATCTTTCATCTGCTGGCTCACTCCCTAAATGCTCAAAACAGCCATGGCTGGGCCAGAGGGAAACCAGGAGCCTAGATCTCCATCCTAGTCTCCCATACCGATGTAGGGACCCAAGCACTGGGGCCATCATCTGCTTCCTTCCCAAGACACAAGAGCAGGAGCTGGATCGGAAACGGAGCAGCCGGGACTCAGACTGGTGCTCTGACATGGGATGCTGGGACCAGCTCCAATTTTTTTTGTTTTTTTCAATAAAAGGACTCAGAAGACTTTTAATCTGGATCACAATGAAAAAGACTTTCAATGGGAGTGAATGCAAAGCCATAAACCATGCAGCTACAGAGTGAAGAGCTCAGTTTACCAGCAGTTCCTGTGACAGTCAGTGAGGGGAGGCCTTACCACGAGCAGGAGCCACTGGAGACCTGGCCGGGTCCAGGGCACCAAATCCTGTAGAGCAATGAGGATTGGAGCCGGTGTCCTCCTGGCCTGGACAGCAGACACTCGACCAGATGAGGAGGTCCTGCTTACCA
This sequence comes from Oryctolagus cuniculus, assembly GCF_964237555.1. Classification (NCBI taxonomy): domain Eukaryota; kingdom Metazoa; phylum Chordata; class Mammalia; order Lagomorpha; family Leporidae; genus Oryctolagus; species Oryctolagus cuniculus. The sequence goes on from NC_091441.1 coordinate 78,159,136, forward strand.
TGTCTTACATGCTGGCTGAGTCTTAAACCATATCGAAGCCTAGATAGCCCCTGAGCAGAGAGGGTCATAGTGAGACGTGTGCGGGAGCAGTAGGAAGGGGCGTGGGTGAAATCGTCCTGGCTGTTGGGATTAATTTGGTCCCTACATCTGCAGTTCTTGGTAGCTGGGTAACCAAGGAGCAGCTGAGGGCCTGCCAGCTCCAGGTCTGATTGGAACAGAAGGATCACAGTCGCCACCTTTTGTGACTGTTGAGTGGCCCCAGTGAACGAGGGGCTGTGGCCTTCCTGCGGATCTTCCCTGTCTTGCTCGAGGCCGGGAGCGGAGAGGGGGCTCCTTGGGCCGTTGTCTGCCTTGTTCCAGGCTACGCTGCCGCCGGCAGCAGCTCAGGAGACTGCTGTACTCTGTGCTGCTAGTCTGATGTCTGTTCACAAGGATTCTTTTCATTGGACAGAATCAGCGAGACAAGTGAAAGATGGATGATTTAAAAAATAAAAATAAAACTATCTGCATAGATGTCTACCTTCAGTAGGTACGGGTGTGTTGAACTGAGTGATTCAGGTTTACAGGGAGATATGAAATCTGGTTATTTTTGTAATTTCTCAAGCAGAGCTCATATTCATTCCTTTAAACTTTCAAAGAATCTGGTCATTCATGGCTGGTGCAAATGCATTTTTTGCATGTGAGGTCACTCAGTTACCAAATTATTACAGCATCTTAGTCCCTAACAGGGCGATCACAGAGACCCTTCTCTTATTATAGAATATTCTTCTTATGTATAAAGATGCTATTAATGGGGGGGGTGTGAAATTTTAGAAATTTGAGGCAGAGAGCGAGAACTCCCATCTGCCAGTTCAACTCCAAATGTCTGCAACAGATAAGGTTGGGCCAGGCCTAAGCTGGGAGCCTGAAATTCGGTCCAGGTCTCCCACGTGAGTGGGTAGCAGGACCCAGTAACCTGAGCCATCACCTGCTGCCTCCAGAGTGTGCATTCACGAAAAGCTGAAGCCAGGGTATTGAACCCCACTACTGTCATGAGGCAATGGACATCTTTTTTTAAAAAAATTTATTATTTTATTGGAAAGGCAGAGCTACAGATAGAGGGTGAGAATGGAAGAGAGAGAGAGAGGGAGGAAGAATATCTTCCATCCACTGGTTCTCTCCTCAAATGGCCACAATAGCAGGGGTGGGCCAGGCCAAAGCCAGGAGCCTGGAACTCCATCTGGGTCTCCCACGTGGGTGCAAGGAGCCATGCACTTGGGCCATCTTCTGCTGTTTTCCCAGGCACTTCAGCAGAGAGCTGGATCAGAAACAGAGCAGCCAGAACTTGAACTTGTGCTCATATGGAATCTGGCATTACAGGCCATGGCCTCACCCGCAGCAGCACAACTCCAGTCCCCAGACATCATAACCATTAGGATAAACAACAACCCCAAAGATGGTGTTATTTAGCAAGTACTTAGTTGCTTTTTCCTTAGAAATATACTGTAACAACAAAGGTGTAGGGAGAAGACAGTAGAAAGCATTTCTTTCTCCAAGCTTGTGGTTCAGAGAAAGTAGATACATGAGTAAAATGAATTGCAGAAGGGAGAGGGGCCAGTCAGTGTTGTAGTGTAGCCAGTTAAGCCTCCGCCTGAAATGCCAGCATCCCCATGGACTCCAGTTCAAGGCCAGGATGCTCTACTTCCAGCTACCTGCTAATGCACCTGGAAAAGCAGTGGAAGATGGCCCAAGTCCTTGGGGCCCTGCACCCACATGGGACACCCAGATGAAGCTCCTGACTCCTGGCTTCAACTGAGCCCAGCCTTGGTTGTTGCAGCAATTTGGGGATTGAAGCAGTGAATGGAAGGTCTCTCTTTCTCTTTTCTCTATCTCTCTCTAACTCAAATAAATAATTAAACATTAAAAAAGAATGAGGGGGCAGAGGGAGGGAGAGAGAGAGAGGGGATGGAAAAGAAAAACAATAATTCATTTGTTTGTAAGTTCATCAAATGTTTGTTGAGGAGTGAAGGGCACTCTCTGGCACTGGACGAGCCTGTTCACCGCTGGAGAGAGCTAAACTGCCTGGTACAGGCATGATGTCAGGGAAGTTTAGTCCTGTGGACTGGAAGGAGGCTGGGTTAGTGGCTTCTGCTTCTGCCATGCATCGTGTGTGTGTGTGTGTGTGTGTGCCTTTTTCTATGGGAGGAGAATAATTTTGCTTAACAGATAAATTCTTTTCATTTAGACTGGGCTCTTTTCTCCTTTTCTACAGTATTTACTTTGACTGTACCAGACAGGTCTGTAGCTGTCCTCCCCTCAACGGCCACCTCATTCTTAAGGAGCAGTAAAGAAACCTTAACAAGCGTCACCTCCGTCCCAGTGCAGGGGCTGCGCTAGGCAAAAGGGCACAGGCTCCACCTCATGCCTCAGAGATGGGCTCCCGCTGACCTGCAGAAGGTCAGTGGGAGGCCTGTTTTGTTCCAGTTCTGTTTCCTCTCCTGAACATTTCAAAAGGTCAGTGTCAGGTCCTTGAAGGTTTGGAAGTTGGCCCCCAGTGGGACATGAGTTTGAATTTTGTTTTACTGAATTGTATAAGGTATCATTCCTTGTCTGATGTGATACTGTTTCAACATTTTGGTCCCCAACACATCTAATCTTTGACTCCTCGCTTCTTAACTTTTGCTTAATGGTTCCTAACCTCCCTGTTTTAATGTCATATTCACCCTCCAAAAAATCTCAGAGATGCATCACAGATCATGGACTCAGAATCTCTGACATGGACACTCAGGACTCACAGCCACCACAGGACTAGAGGACTTCACAGTCTGAGGAGTGTGTGTGTGTTTGGCTCAGCTGAGGTTGCAGCCAGGAGAGATGTTAGGTTTGAGCACGTCACAGATGCAGAGCAGAGACCATGCTAAAAAACAGGGAGCAGGGGGAGAGGAAGAGATGGGTGAATTTTTGAAATACAGGCAAAATTAAGAAAAAGAAGAAAAATGCCTGGTATCACAGGAAGGGTGATAGAGTATGAACTGTGCCCACCCCAGACTTGTGAGTCCCTCAGAGCCCCCGTGTCTTGGCATTTATCTCCCACATGAAGGTTTGCACGTGCTGTTCCAGTACCCCCACTGCCCTTCCCCAGTTCCCTCTAAAGGCAGCATAATCCTTAGCTGATTTTAGGAATGCCCTCATCCCCTTAGATGGAGGTGGGAGACACCTCTCCTCTGTTCTCTGCCTGCTTGCCTGCCTTTTTAATTCAGCAAGTGATCAATCGACAGCTGGTGCCCTGCCGTGTGCCCTAGGCGCACTACCAGATTTCCATTCCTTACTTTGAGTAGTATGGGTGCTTGGAAGTTTGAAAAGAATCTGAAAGTCAGCTCATTTGGTCATTAAACAACAATTCTGTTCGGGTGCAAGCCGAGCCCTCGCTGGAGCCAGTGTGGCTGGGACTCTCTGAAAAGCTCTCCCTCCTGGAGACAGGCTCCACCTTGAGATAATAGTAACAACACAGAATAAAAACATCCTCCCATGCATCAGGTCTCATGTTGGCCAACCTGCAGTTAGTTCTGGACAGTTAGCACAGACCCCTCCTTGGACTATCCCAGTGGGTCCCTGAGAACTCTGTTTAGCAAACCACCCAACTCCTTTACTCATGCAAGGGGTGAGCCAACTGGTGGGTGTAGTGCACCTGTAAAATGGAGAGTTAAATGGGACCGTCATTTTGCCATCTGAAAGTATCCTGGATTTAAAAAAAAACAAAAAAAAAACAAAAAACAAATCTCATCTTTCCTTGCTGAGATCAATTGGATGAAAAAAATGGCTACTTAATTAAATTTTGGAGTTAGGATCCTCATAACCTCCAGCAAACAAAAATAAGAATTCAAGGAGAGCAAAATACCATTTTGGCTTCCAGAATTTCATCATAGCAAAAGAAGGCAACTGAAGGAAAAGTGGTGTGTGGTGACAGTAGTGCATTGAAGTACATATAGTGTGCCAGGCACTGACCTGTTTTATCTCATTTAAAAATATTTTTGAGCTTAAAAAACATCTATTTGAGAGGCAGAGAGAAAGAGAGAGAGAGAGAGAGAGAGAGGACTTCCATGGGCTGGTTCACTCTGGGCTCAAGCTAGAGCTAAGAGCCAGGAACTCAATCAAGGTAAGTCATGTGGTGGCAGGGACCTAATGACTTGAGCCATCACCACTGCCTCCCAGGGTCTGCATCACCCGGAAGCTGGAGTCAGGAGCCAGAGCCAGGCACTGAACCTAAGTATTCCAGGGTGGGATGCCAGCATCTCAGCTGCTAGGCCCACCCGCTCCTAGTTTCTCATTTAAATCTCATATGGGTAAAATACTAGCATCAGTTCTTTTTCATATGAGGGTGGTTCAAAAAGCTCATGGAAAGTGAAATTAAAAGATATTTATTTTGCTGCAAAAAAATGTGAAAATCTGTGCTGCTGAGGGAGTCCTGAGAAAGTTTATGGGAAATGCGTAGTACAGAAAAATTATGCGTGGATTTCAAAAAATTTTTGCACCAAAATAAACTGACTTTTAATTCTGTTTTGCCACAAACTTTTTTGAAGTTCCTTCATGCCCAGAGAGACTGGGAATTTACCAAAAGTACAGCTAGAAAATAGTGTGACCAGAGTGAGAACCCACAGTCCAGAGTCACCAGGTCCAAATGTCTGCCCGTCTTTTATAATCGATTAGAGATAAAATACACCTGTCCCCTTGATGTCTCCTCATTATGCCTGAGAGGCTGTGATTTGCCAGGAAAGCCCAGCAGCCCCAGGCCAAGGCTGTTGGCTGCTGCCTGGTGCTCAGAACATGTTGGAAGGAGATAACGGGTAAAGACGCCCTTTCTCCCTCTCCCTCTCCCTCTCTTTCACTGTCCGAGAATGAAGATGGGATTGTGAGAAGCTCCTTAATTAAGGAGTCACTGAGCCCCTAGTCCCACTCCCTCAGTCGTCTTACTCCCCCATCCAGCCAGCCTCATTGTGGGTTGTCACTCTGGACTTGGGAGAGACAAGATCAAAGCTTTGCCTTTGTGTTGATTTAGGTTCTGGGTCACATCTGTTTACCAAGCGAGCACACTTGGATCTGCCTCTTCCTTCTTCCAGGTTTTGTGCCAGCCCCCAGCCTGGGCTCCAGTGTAGTGTGTGAAAGAAAAGCCTTGGTTTCTAGTCATTCAAAACCCAGCTCACTGTTCCTAGCTGTGACATAACTCTATCTGTGTAGTGAGCATAGTAATACCTGCTTCGTAGGGTTGCTTTACGCATTAAGACACATTAGACCTGCCATTCCTGTCACACATCTCTTGAGTATTGCTGTCCCAGCTGTCCTGTGACAACACCCCAGCCCTTCCCTCATTCCCTTCCTGCAGCAAACCTTATTTGCAGAGGTCCCGTATGTACCCGCTAGTTTGGGGGACTGACTGCCTCTTTAAAGGATTTCCACCGTGCCCTGTTCATGACTTGACTGCCTTCGTGATCGTCTCAAACTCACCTAGGCACTGTAGCTAGTCAGTGAAGAGACTGACACAGGCAGCTGGGCTCTGGAGGAGAGCCCCTCCATTCGCCAGCCAGGCGATCTCAGATGAACCCTAACAGCTACCCACGTTGGAGGGTTTGCTGGCCCAGACACTGGTGATCTGGGGGCTTGCCATACTTTGGATCCTATATTCACACCAATGCTCTCAAATCTGGAAAACTGATTTTAAAAATCAACACCCCCCCCTTAAAAATAAGAAAAAGAACTATCCACTCTGGGGCAGATAATTGCTCCTACTGTACAGGGGAAGAAGTGCAGACAAAATGAATTCTTAGGATTCACCTACTTTACTGGGGAGTAGGAAATAAACATTGGAATCAAACTCACATCTCTCCTGCTCTGGACTCCAGTAGAGTTGGTCATGTTCCTGTTTCATTGGCTGTCATGGGAACAATGAGATAAGCATAGCATGTGGTGGGACTTGCAAGTCCTGAGGTTGGCTGGGGGTGGGGGGCTCTGCTGTGTGGTTTTACTGCATATGCCTCAAACCAGGGAACCAAACAGAAGAGAGTTGGGGGGCAGAACAAGCCAGGAGTGCAGTGGGGAGGTGGCGGATGGAAAAGGGTGTCAGGGACCAGTCGGCGGCAGAGCTCCCTGATTGCAGAGGTCTGGCCTGTTGGGTTGTGACATTGCATAGATGTGTCCTGACCCATCTCAGAAATTGGACATCACTGAATTTAATTAAGATCAATTAGACATTCCTCCTATTGTTCCAACACAATGCCTTATTTGTTTGAAAGGAGGGAAGTTCTGTATGACCTGAAAGCTTCCTGCTTCATCCACTACTTTCCCTCATGAGGGATGAAATGCCATTTGAAATAATATAAAATAAACACATAATTGGCTGATAGGCCGGACTATACACTTTTCTATATGCATTTTTCTCAAGGTGTTATTAGACTTTGAAAGGAATCTAATATCTCTGCAATGTTACTCTTTTTTTTTTTCTATTAAAGATATTTATATATTTGAGAGAGAGAGAGGTAGAGAGCTCTCATCTACCAGCTCACTCCCCAGATACCTGCAAAGGTCAGGGCTAAGCCAAGCTCAATCAAGAGCCTGAAACTCAACCCAAGTCTCCCATGTGGGTAACAGAGATACAAATTCTTGAGCCATCACCTGCTACCACTCAGCGTGCATATCAGCAGGAAGCTGGAATTGGAAGTGGAGTTGGGACTCAAACCCAGACACTCCAGTGTAGGATGCCGGGGTTCCAACCACCAGCCAGTGTCCCATGCATTGTTACTTTTTTGCTTCCAAATTTCCCCTGAAATCCAATCTAAACCTTAGCCATGGTGTCAACCTGAGATGGAAAAGTCTCCCCCTAGCCTGTAGCCACTTGATGCATAAAGCTGTCCACTTTCATCTTTTCTTCCAGTGTGAGACAGACAGAATCAGGCAAATGGCTTGGGATATCAGACCAGATACTCAGAAATCATTCTGAGGGAAACAGGAAGTAAAAATATCACAAGCACCAAGAACACCATTATGTTTGGAAATCAGATAGCTGTAGAGTCTTCATTGCAGATCCCAGCTGAGTCCGCCAGTCTGAAAGCGTGGGTGTGACTTATTCTATCAACACAAGTTCTCCATGTGTCTTGAGGCCTGTGACCCAGGGAGGATCCTGCCAAGCTCTGTTGTTTGTTTTTTTTTTTTTTTTTTTTTTTCCCTAAAAAAAAAAAAAAAAAAAAAAAAAAGGTACCTGATTGTTTCCATGTTCATGTCCAGGATTCCCCAGCTCTAAAATCTCATTTTCAGTTTTCAGTCATATTCTTGGTAGTTTTATGTACGACCTTAAGAGAAAGCGCCGCGGCTCAATAGGCTAATCCTCCGCCTAGCGGCGCCAGCACACCGGGTTCTAGTCCCGGTCGGGGCGCCGGATTCTGTCCCGGTTGCCCCTCTTCCAGGCCAGCCCTCTGCTATGGCCAGGGAGTGCAGTGGAGGATGACCCAGGTGCTTGGGCCCTGCACCCCATGGGAGACCAGGAAAAGCACCTGGCTCCTGGCTCCTGCCATCGGATCAGCGCGGTGCGCCGGCCGCGGCGGCCATTGGAGGGTGAACCAACGGCAAAGGAAGACCTTTCTCTCTGTCTCTCTCTCTCACTGTCCACTCTGCCTGTCAAAAAAAAATAAAAAATAAAAAAATAAAAAAAAAAATGCCTAGCGGTTTGTCCTTTGCAAGTGTAAAGTGCATCCCTGGTACTTGATAAGCAGTCAGTAATGATAGTTGTTGCTATAAAAGGAGCCAGAGAGAGTATCTCATCCATCTTTTTTTTTTCAGGTGCAATGTGTAGGCTCAGTGAATTACGGTGACTTGATCCCAGTCACACCATTAACTCATGACAAAAGTCATGACAAAGTCCTGCCTTGTACTCCTGCATCATCTCAGGGCTTACCAGACTGCTTGATGCCACTTGGAACTAGAACTGGTTTGCCCACTCTTTACTGGCCTATTGGATCAGCCCTGCGCTAGGAGCTCTTTGGAAACCACAAGCGCCTTCAAGAGTAGAAGGTGGAGGGGGGGTCCCCGGATCACCCACCAGACTCTGTGGCCCAGGTCCCATTCCTAGTTCTCCTGTACCTTCTGACTTCCCAGCCTTCCATCTTCATGCCTGCTTCCAAGAACTGGCCTCACCTCCTAACTTTCTAAAAGGGAAGCCAATCTTTAGACTTTCCTGTGGTTGTCCTGAAATGGTGTGTGTGTGTGTGTGTGTGTGTGTGTGTGTGTGTTTGGTTACTATTGAGGGAAGAACAGTAAGCCCTGCAGAGCTGCAGGGCCCCAGCCACTGCTTTCTGTGTCGCAGGTCTTTGCCACCCAGTGCGGAAGGCAATTATCTCTGGAGGGGATTCCGCGGCCCTGTGCAGGCTTCCCCAGTGTAAGATTTATTGTCGGCTGGATTGGGTGTTCTTTATAAGAGCATTTACTCGGCATCTAAAGCGCTGTCAAGAGTGCTACTTCCTGAATGCTTTTGAGGTTGCAACTGCTAAGCTTCATTTTCCCGTCTCGGAGATATATTTTTGAAATGGTATGCAGGGATTTGTGCAAGCCTCGTGCTTCCCATTGACACTGACGGGAGTTGCACTGTTAAACCCCAGCACGCTGCTGGGGAAATTCACCCCCTCGTGCCCACAGCCCTCTCCCAGTCTCCAGGCTGACCTTGCACCTGTGACTACCCCGGCCAATCTGGGAGCCAGGAGTGCATTCCGTCGGTGTGTGTTAATTCCGGCCAGCTAATCAGTCTCAGAGTGAACTGTTTCCCTGCCTAAACAAAGGAGAAGCGAGAGATCTTCTTTCGCTTTTTGCCCCCCCCCCCCCCTTTTTATGGATCTTAGGAATGCCAGAAGCAAACTTGAACTGTGCGTCAGCTAAATATACTGTATCATGAAACCTTAGGGACCACTGAAATGGGAACAGTGGCCCATTACTGCTAAGAAGGTGTTTTATTGAAAGTGCGTCCGCCACGCGCTCCCCCGAGAGTGAGCAAAGGAGGCAAGATGCCGACAGGCATACAGGTAGTTCTCCCAGGCAGACTGAAATAGCGACTTTGGCACCCAGACGGATGTGTGGTTTTGAATTAAAAGTACCGCGGGTCACCAGGGGCACCACCTCCCCCACTTTGTTAAGTGTCTTAATTGATAGATTCCAGTCAATAGTTCATGCCCTGGCCTTTGTCTGTCTTGTGAAAGTTGTCTCTTGAAGACGTCGAGGTAGTGGAAATGTCTGATTCGGGCCGGCTTGCCAGCAGAGGGCAGGCGTAAGGAAGGTTTCCACCGGAGGGTGTGGCAGCCCAGGGTGAAGGGAGGTGGCGGTGCCTGGGAGGAGGAGGATCTGCGGGCCTGGTGCAGAGGACAAGACAGGACATGCTCCTGTGGCCTCTGTGCAGCCTGCTGCACACACAGGGCTCCGGGAAGGCTGATGGCACGGGAGAGAGGTGGGCAGTGCCTGAGTCTGACATTCAGCAATTTCTGTTTAAGGAAATGTTGCAGAGGGCAAAAGGTTGTTGCATCCCCCAGAAGTTACCCCTGGCCTGTCCCTGTTCTGGTGCTGCTTGCAGTTGAGGTTTGCAGGTGACTGTGCCATAAATGCTGCCACTTTGCAGGGCGGGGAAGTAAACCCACTGTGTGGTGGAAGCAGGGGTGATCTTTAAAAAAAAAAAAACAAACTGGCACCTGAAGGCTCAAGCTCTTTGGGAAATGCTCTCGTGCCCCAAACATGTCCCTTCTAGAGAACTTTGCACACTTCAGCATGATCTATTCTAACCTCCCGGCAGAAGCGGTGCACTAATAAATTTTACATTATGTTAAAACAAGGGATTATGGTTTTATCATAAATGAGAAAGGGTAATTCGTTACTGTCAGGTCGATGCCGTGTTAGGAAAGGGTGCTGCCATTTTTCTCTTCTATGTGTGATTGTGTTTACCTGCGGTGATGGCTTTACATTTAGGGAGAGGGCTTCTCTTTCATTTCTTTATTTTTGTGAATGTTTTCCCTAGTTCATGTACCCATCGTACTCAGAAGTTGCCAAAATGTTGACCTGTCATGCTGTATCTATCTAAATTCTCCAGCCACTAGCATTGTAAAATGTTGCCTTGAATGAAGACGCATGCAGCAACTGGAGGCTGTCATGAACAGAAATTTAAACTCCCATGGAATAGTGAGAACTCAGTCTTTTTCCCTTGGCCAAACTAGTAGGCACAGGAGAAAAACAACATAATTAGCTTCATTGTCAACATAGACATAGCAGCGACATAAACAGTATCGATACGGAGACGAGTGCTTTAGCTCCCTGTAGGTGGATGATGTATTAATTTATATTTTTAAGTAAAAGCACTGCTGAAATCAAGATGGAACGGTGGTTCCTTAGAGACAAATGCCCAGATCTCAAGAATGGGGCATCGCGGTTGCAATTTAGTGACTCTAATTGGCTGCCCTGCTGGCGGTCTTTGGAGAAATACCGAAGTGCCATCCCTTCTGCAGAAGGGGTGTGCTTCTCCGTGCCAGCTGTCAGATGTGTCACCTTGGGAGAAGCCTGGATTTTGGACTCCTATTGCTTCAGCTTTTCCTCTCTTGAGGTGCAATCAGTCGGTTGAATCTCTCTATAACTTCTTCTGTTGGTTCAGATGATGTCCCAAACCTTCCACTAACTTAATTGGAAAAGGAAAAGGAAATGAGCGTTCACATAAGTATTGTTTGGAGGAAGATGGTGAGCCTGAATGTTTTTTAATTAAAAAAAATTGAATTAGTTTTATTTATTTGAAAGGCCAGAGAGACAGAGAGCATGTGTGAGAGGTAGAGTTCTCATCTGCTGGTTCTCTCTCCACATGCTGGCAACAGTTGCAGGTTAGGCAAAGCCAAACCCTGCAGCTGGGAGCTCAACCCAGGTCTCCCATATGGCAGGGACCCAACTACTTGAGTCACTACTGCTGCTTCCCATAGTGCACAGTAGCAGGCCGCTGGAGTCAGGAGCCAGAGCTGGGACTGCCATGAGATACTCTGATAAGGGCTATTGCTGTCCCAAGAGTGTCTTAACCACTAGGTCAAATAACCACCCCTAACTAAGGGTTTGTCCTCTCATCATGCAATTGAGTTCTTGCATTAATTTAATTTCTCGTGTTAATTCCCAGCTGCTTCAGGCAAAGTGGGCCCTCAGTTGGAGATGAGAACCACATGGGCCAGGGACCATGCCCCCATCTCTGTCTCCACGTGCAGCTCATTGGTGTGCACAGTGACGTCCTGATGAGCTGCACCTTCTGACCCTGGGGTCAGGACCTTCTGCCTCCGTCCCCAGTCCTGAACAGACAGCAAAACCTTTTACTTTCTTCTTGTTCAAGGCTAAGGTGCCGCAGAACCAAATATGATACATGATTCTAGTCCCAGGTGTGTTATTTGGTGGTTGGAGTTTGGTGTGGGATCATAGTAATCTGTTCGTAAGCGCACAGCCAGCTGCACAATGGCCTCATTTAGCAGCTGACAGGTTTCTTAATAGGTGGTGTTTGAACAAGAGCTGGATCTGTTGTGGGTGTTAGGATGTGGGCATCAGAAATATTTGTAAGTACGCTATTTCACCTTTCCTTCTCTCTTCCTTAAACACTAGCCTCTCCTTCTCTGCCAGGCATTCATTTTATTTTAGCATGGTCTCTTTCTGTTCCCTCTCCAATATGTGCTTCTCCTTATGGACCCGTGCTGCTCAGTGTATTTGACTTTGGGGGTGGGGGTGGGAAGCACTTGGCCTTATAAACCTCAGTTTCTTCCTTGGTCGGGTTTTAACAACTACAGGAGATCTTCTGGCTGAGTAACCCAATGTAAAGCCCCCACAACCCCCCCCCCCCATTTTTTTTTTTTTTTTTTTTGACTTTCTGTCCCAACCTTTCCAAAATGACCTGGCAGTTAAGGTGGTGAATAAATGGCATTAGCTGCTTCTTCCAAGTCACCACTCATTTCACAGTCTTCCAGCCAAGGGAGGTTCCAGTTCTCACCCAGTCCCAAACACAGGGCAGATGCACAAGACCGCATGAGGGTAACCTGTGAGTCCAGGATTAGTCAAGGTGGCTCGGCGTACGCTCATTAGCCAGGTACATCCCTGAAGGTGTATTTCCCTGCCCAGGAGTCATCTCTCAGTCACCCTGTCGCTTGTCTCTTTGGAGAGAGGGCAGTTTGGGGTTCCCAGTAGCTTATGAGGCAGCTGCTAAGCCATTCCCGTGCTTGTACTGTCATTCTCTCCCCCCTCCCCATCCAAATCATCAGTTCTTAAAACACCACCTCCCGGAGGAACCATCCCAGACCTTCTTGCTCCTGGTGATCCCCTCCTTCTTTGTAGTCCCGTGGTGCTCCGAGCTACCACCATGCAATTTAGTACTTGAGTAACCACGGCATTGCATCACTCTAATTATTTTGTGCAAGGCTCGTCTCCACAGCTGGGTCATAAGCGTCTGTAATGTTTCTTGTTTGCCTGTTTGTTTATTGTTTGTTTTGATGCTCCTGGAGACGATGAACGGATAAACACTGACCTGCACAGGAGGAAGCAGAGCTTGTTGAAGCATGTAGCAGTTTTATGGATCCCTCATAAAGAACTTAAGTTTGTGTGTGTGTGCTTTTTTTTTTTAAATTGCTTCTTCAAAGGGCAGGATTTTGTTCACAGACATGAACATCTCAAATTCATTTTAATACTTGAAGAAAAATCCCTTTTGTATTTTGAATAACCATTTCTACTTTCCTGCTGCACGTTGGTGGGAGAGAACTTCCTATATTTTTATTTCCTGCCTTTGGGGCTTTACCCGCCCTGCCGGAAGGAGGGCCTTGTCTCTTTAGGAGTCACAACTCTACTGGTTCAGAGCACTGGACAGTTCTGGCAGATTTAAGGCCCCAGCTCCCCCCCCCCCCAAAAAAAAAAGTGTGGCCTTGGTTCTCTATTGAATATTCATGAGAGGGTGGGGGTCACATTTTTGTGACCTGAAAAAGTCCCATTAATAAATTTGTTATCTGACACAGAAACACTTGAGGGTGGAGAGGGCTGTGCACTGTACCCATTTAGCATCTGGTCATGCGTGGACGGTCGGTTGGCGCTTTTGTCTCCCTTGCAGCCAGATTAATGGGAGAATTGTCTGCTCCCCACTGACCTTACTGAAATCCAGGCATTAGCTTGATTGGAAATATTATCAGTGTGCTGTCTGGTTTGGAGTAACCTGCATTTAATACACCTCAAATCAAAAAATACTTTGCAGTAAAACTCCTGGCATTACTAGGTTAGGTTTGTTGCCTTTTTTTTTTTACCCCTAATGGAAGAAAAATACTATCATTTGATGTCACTCTTCCTTTTCTATGAATATACTGTGAAAATTTTGAATTTTAGGATTTGGGCTTTTTTTCTTCTTCTTCTTCCCTCAATCTGTATTGGGCAGGCAAGGAAGTTTTTCGCTAAGTTGGAAGATGGTGAATTTTGTGAGAGATTTCTCCAGCTGATGAAGTTGCCTGGATGGCCCTGGCACTCCTTAAATCCTGCCAGGTGAGCCAAAAAAGTCTGGCGTATTTGGTGGCTTCTCAAAAAACCCTGTTCTCAGCCGCTCACGGCGTGGAAGAGTGGTGACGCTTCTCATAGAGGGGTCCTCTTAAAGTGCTCTTTGAGAGCAACTTCTGTTGTCGCTGCTGTTGTATAAATAAGAAAGGAATTTAGAGAATTATTTCTCAGCAAACGTGTGGCAGATGCCTTCCCCAGCAGCTGTCGTCCTAGAGGGCCGGTGGCTGGGTTCGGCGACCGGGCGCGTTCGGCGGGTTTTCGTTTTTCTGTGCGCACGGGCACGCTTCAGGGAGCCCAACGCGGGGAAGGAGGAGGCGTGGGGGCTCCCCAGACCCCCGACGTGGAGCCCAACTTGTCCACGGGCCGGTGTCAAGGAAAGAGCCCGTGTGCGCTCCCCGCGTGCCCGCCGACACCGCAGCAGCAGCCCGGCGCGGTGGGGTCGGCTCCGGCCGCGCCGTGGCCGTGGCCGTGGCCGCCCGTGAGGTTAGCACCGCTCTTTGTCGGTGGCGGGGCCGACTCCGCCAGCCCGCCCCCGAGCCCGCGGCCCCCCGCCCGGACGTCAGCCGGGGGCGGGTCAAAGGGTTAACAGCGACTCGGGGCAGTCGCTGCCCAGACAAAAGCAGGGTTTGGCCGGCGCGCGATTTCACCTGCCGCGCGTAGCGGCCGGCGCGGGGCGCGGGGCGCGGGGAGCCCATTGTGTGGGGCGCGGCGCGGGCGGGCGGCGGGCGGCGGCGGCGGCGCGGGTGTTTGGACGCGGGTTGTGATTGGTGGAGCGGGGCGGGGCGGTGGGCGCGGCGCGGCGCGGCTGTCAGCCCGCGAGCCGGGCGCCCCGCGCGCGCAGTCGGCCCGCACGCCGAGCCCGCCGGACCCACGCCCGGCCCGCGCCAGAGCCGGCCCGCGCGCCTGGCGCCTACATGGAGAGTGTCAGGTTGGTCGCTGCGCGCGCGTGGTCTCTGCCGTGTCGCTCTCCCTCCCGGGGGCCCCGCGCCTTTGGCTTCCCGGGGCCTCGCCGGGGGTGGAAGGCAGGAGCGCCCGAGGGCTCCGAAGTTGTCTCCCAGTACTACCGACGAGGACGAGCGCCGCTCTGTACCAACTTGGGACGGAGTTGCGCCCTGCGAGTGGCGGGCGGGGGGTGTGTGGGGGGGAGCCCCAGGCCTGGGCGTCCTGGGCAGGGGGATGTGTCCCCCACCCTGCTCTCTCGCCCCCCCTTGAGAAATGCTTCTGGGTGGGGAGCAGCTGAGAGTTGGAGGAAGTCCTGCTCCTCTCTCCCTCTCTCTCCCTCTGCCTCTCTCTCCCGGCTTTTGAGCTTCGTTTTCTGCGGGTCTGGCCTCCACGCAGCCACTTGGGTAGAGCCCTCGCCGCCACCCGTTTCGGGGCACCTCTCCGGGCTGTGATTGATGTCACTCCCCAGAGCGTGTGAAACGCGCACAGGGAGCCTTCCCTGTCTCGGTGTGGCCCGCGTGGATGTCGCTTCGCTTCTGAGAGTTTGTTTCTATATCTGTCGAGGCTATTTTCGGGCTTGGCTGCTCCAGTTCAAGGAGTTCGCACACAGTGAAGCGGGGCGAGGCGGGGGTGGGGGGATCGGAGCCCCGCAGCCACCGCGTCCCGAGCGGGACGCACGGGCAGGCTGCGTGCGAGGCGAAGCCTGCGCTGCGGTAGTTCGCTGCTCCCTGAAGTGAGAGCACGGGGCTCGGGGTTGCACGCGCAGCAGGCGCAGGGCCGGCGGCGGGTCCTCCCACCCGCACGGGGCCCTGGGTGTAGCCAGCCCCGCCGACACAAGTGCGGGAAAGACCGGCAGTGCGGTGGGACTTCTTTTCAAACCCCCTCCAGGATCGTGTTGGGAAGGCGAGGACCTTTAGGAAGTGGGTGGTAAAGTTTTGGAGCAAAGTACATATAGGCGCTTCCTCTTTGGGATTAACTCCTTCGGGGCCTGCCAACAGCTCGAACTGAAACAGCTAATAATTTTATAATCTTGTCCAGACAGACCAAATGTTCTAATCAAGCCTAGTTAAAAATGCAAATCACCTAATTTCCATAGATTCCAACATTCTGAAAGTGACACATTTGGGGGGGGATTAAGCCTGATAACAGGAAATGTGAATCATACTATCAATGACTAATCCGCTTAAGAAAAAAATAACTTAAATTTATTTTATCATTAGGAAATCAGTGTTAAAGGGGGCATTTTTTTTTATTTAAAGCAATTGACTTTTTTTATTGCAGCAGAGGCCCTGTAGCGCCCTGTTTGTTTTTTTGTAATAGTTTTTTTTTTTTTTTCTTTTTTAAGAGGAACGTGCATGCACTGGAAGGTGTTGTATGTGCTAAGTGTTCCAGCTAGCTTGTCAGTGCCCAAGACCTGGAGCCGGAGCACATTAAGTGTCTGATGTGTTCCTGTTATCATTTTGTTTTTAGCAGAATGCAGATCTTTGTTGAATGTTAAAACTGATCATCAAGTGTACCAAATGAAGACAGAGCACATTTTCTTAATTGATAACCTTTGCATAAATTGAAAAAAGAAAACCCAACCCTGATCTATGTCTATTTCATGTGATTCTTTGTAGCTGTCTGACACATTTCAGTGAAAAGTGTGTAAAAATGAAACCAAAATACAGACTGCCTACCCAGAGACACTGGCTGACTTACTCTAGGATGTGATAGAGCTGAACTGAAAACGGATTGGGCTGACACTTGGTAATCAAAGTTGATTTATTGTTCATTAGTACTGCATTAGCCCTTTCAGGCAAGACAGCTATTTGTGTAGTGGCCTGTCAAGAGGCAGACTGCAAGCACCTGTCATTTCTAAGGCACGAGATAAGCAACCAAATATTAAAAGGATGCAAATAAAAATATATTTCAGTAGATAACGGACCACATGGTCATACAGTTTTTTCTTAAAAAAATTAACATGGCCAATACCAGTCTATAAGAAAGGAATTATACACACACACATACACACAGATACAGCGAGGGAGAGATGAATATACCTTTTTCCCCATGGACTACATATAGAATGAAAATAATAGGCTTTGTATTGGCCTGTTTGCCTTAGAAACTTTCTTTCCTGTCCAAATGTGCAGGCTGTCTGACAAAAACTTGGTCAGTTAAGGAAATGAAAAACATGTCAATTATTTAATCCAAGTATTTCAAAGAAGGTAGGCTTCCCGTTGGTGCTGTTTTTTAATAAACATTTCATAAAATGAAACTTCTAAGCATGGGTCAATTATATGAAAATGTGATGACATCATAGCTAAGCTATGATAATGTTGGATAATAATGTCAAGTGCATTTTCTGCAACATGTTTCACTCTCGATTTTTTTTTTCTTCCCTCACTGGAAGGGAATGATCTCATGACATATAATAGAAAACAACCTAAGTGTCAAAAGAAAACAAAATTAGTGAACTTTTGTCTGCAGCCATAGAAACGCGGATTAACTCATTTTTCCAGGGCTGGAATGGAAACATTGTGCATGAGGATATATAGTGTATTGTCTTCTCTGAATTTTCATTTGACAGGGATTTTAGAGACTGTGATCTTAATTAAATCTCAACTAGCTGAAATAATGCATCTAAAGGCATGCAGTGTTGCGTAACCTTGCTCAGTTGGTAAACCATAAATCATCAGAAAGCTTATGATAGGAATGGTTGGTTTGAATTTTTTTTTGTTTTGTTTTGCAGTTAAATGTACCTTCAAAAACAAAACCCTCACCATTGCTGCCTTGCGTTTGCACGTTGTCAGGAGCTGTCACCTGAAAGATAAACTCTTTTATGACACTGACCAGTTCTACAACTTTTCAGCCAACCTCCACATGATTGCAAGAGACAGTGAAGTTAAAACCCAGATTAATTAAAAGCAATGAAATTCCAGATTTGTCTTGGCTAATGTGGCAGACGTGTTGTTTGAGTTACTCAGTCTCTGAGACCATCAGAAGAGCTTGTTGTAGCCAGCTTCTCAGCTTTTAGACCCAGAATTTGAGTAGAATTTGAATTGGCAGAAAAGAAGACTGGAGAAACTCATTTTATTGTGTGGGTTAGTTGTGCATGAGCATCACTAAAGGGAACCTGAAAACCACGTTCTTAGTAACTGGACAAATACAGTGGCCAGAGAGAATGCACGGCAGGTAGTTAGTTGATTGTGATTTATAACCGAGGGACAATGCAGCAACAGTTAACCAAAGTAAACAAATAACATACACACAGACCCAATTTATGTTACGTGTCACTATGCATTTGATGACAAGGAGTTCTGATCATTAGGTATCCACCTTATCTGTCCCGTATTTGTCAATTCTAATGCTTGCAAATACTTATTTTTTTTTTAGTGCCTTATTAAAACAGATGTTTCCAGCTACTGCATTTTTTTTTGTTTGTTGGTATGTAAGCTTTTAGAAGGAGCTACCAGTAACAAAAAATTGAGAAGGCTCTCCTGGTTTGGTTTTATGTCCCTTTGCATGTCGTATTTCACATAAGGTTAGGGTGGGGTTGCTGATGAGCTGTAGACCTCTGGGGAGCGGAGGAGTGAGGCTGTCTATACTCCTGTGACTAGATTTGGGAATAGTCCTAAATCCAGAAGCTGGTGTGGTTGTTTGGTGAAACGTTTGTTTTCTTGGAAGCAGCCTGGTGTGTTCTGGATACCTGTTTCTCAGTAATTTCAGAGTATACTGTGCTCTTTCATCACCACCATGACCCCTGCTCTCCCCCCATGAGTGGTTTTCTGCATTCGGTTTTATTTTCTTCCATTTGAAAAAGAAAACTCAGGTGCCTCTTGGCTAAACAATTCCCTGTAGATTGTGGGGACTTGAATCATCTGGGAAGAGCTCAACTGGGCCTCTGCTTGTGGATTGTACGAATAATCTCTGTGTCCCTCTTCCAACCTAACCTGGCAGTCGCTTGAAGAGAAATTAATTTAGAATGAGCAAAACGAACACTGAACACATGCATTGCGACTCATTTCAAATCCAGTTAAAAGCAATTAATCAATGAAGATGCAGGCTAAGTGTTGTGGTGAGCTTTTTAGAATGCCTTGGTATCATGTTTTAATTTTTAAGCTTTATCTTGCCCTTAAATCTGAAACATCATTGTTCAAATAACTGAGAACAAGGTAAATCAACAACATCAAAAAGGTCGGCTTCTGTGATTTCTCAAGGGCTTGTTATTTTGTACTTCCCAATTCTATTTGATGTCTTGACAAAACAAGATGACACAGGGGAGAATACATTAAATTTTGATTTTTTTCATCTAACCTGTTACAGTTGTGGCAGCTTAATTTCTTGTACTTTTTTTTTTTTTCCTGGAGATGGCTTTTTGTACAGATACTCTAATTGTCGCACCACTTCATGAGGTGGGTCTTCATGGGTTTCCCAGTTGCCTTGATTGTGCCTGGCATCCTTTAAAAAAAAAAAAAAAAAAAACACATTTTGACCTTTCACATGGAAGGAGCTTTTCATTGGGCTTTATCGTCATTAGAAACAAATCGGTGAATGGTGAGATTGTCAAAGAAGCAACTGATGTTTTCTCATTAGAATCTGATTTGCACCCCTTAGCTTAATAACTGTGCTTTTAGAAGGTGAAGGTGTTAGAAGTGGGCAGAAGAAACTGCAGCTTGAGAGAAACTTCAGCTGTAATTAATAGTGATAATAAAGGAGTCATTACACCCTTACAGAACTTTGAAATCATTTGATTTTGGCCTCCTGGCTCGTTCAGATTCTTTACCTCCATCCACACCCCCCCTATAGTATGGAAAAATATGTATGTATGTTTGCAGTGAAGTTACCTGTGATGTTTTCAATGCTGGTTCAAGCCTGAGGAAAGCAGAGCTGTAAATGTAATTTTCAGTCTTAGAAAAAGAATGCCTTTCCCCTACTATGAAACATGAACATGTTGTTTTTCTCCATGTAACAACAGTAACCATGATCCCAAACCATACTTACAAGTTATCTTTCCTTATTTTAATTACCCATGTGTTTCAAACAGGAGTGATACAGTTGCTGTGTCTTGCATTATTTTTTGAATAATACTTGCATTTGAGAGAACTATCTTAGGCAGGGCCTCTTCCTTTTCCCTTCTAGGGCTGAAGATCTGTGGATGGAATCTTTTCTGGGGTCCCCTCTCAGACTAGCCTTCCCACCCCCACCCCCGCCTGCCAGTGGCAGCGCCTCAGTAAGGAGTTGTTGTTGTTGTGAATATAAAATGTCATAGCAGGTTTGACTCACGTGCACAAAACTGTGGGGAAAGGAGGCAGAGACATTTCTCTAGATTTAAATAATAATAATAGTTGCTAGGTTGAAAAGATCAGTGCTTATTGGGTGATTATTTTCCAAGTGTAGCTTCCTTTGTTTCCCATATTTAACAATCGCTAATGGGAGAAGCGATTTAATTTATGTAAACTTTACATTTTTATGCAAATGAAGCTGATATTTATTAGAGCTAAAACAATTATGCTGGTACTTAGTGGAGTAACCTTGTAAGCCTGGGAAATGTTACAGGAGAGCAGTTGAGGCTCCACGAAGACTTCTGCTGTAAACAAATAAGGAATTTCTGCCACTTTTTACAATGTAAAGACAAAAGGAAAAAAAAAAAGACCTCAGAGCTTTGCACGAGATTGCATTTTAGGGTTGAAAACCTGAAATAACTCCTGATTGGCAGGCGAGTCTTGGCCTCACAGTTCTTCATGAAAGAAAGATAGCCTTTCTTGATAGAATGTAATAAACAAAATGATAAAAAATGAAATGCTAATTGCATTTTAAAGAGATCTTTTTTTCCTAAAATTTTAATAGGTGGTTGTATTGTTACTGAGAGAACAGTTATGCTAATGACTGACTACTTAGATGATTTTGCATTAATATAATAACCATTACCTGCCTTAATGCTTTGTACAGTATTGTGGCAAAATAGCTAAGTCTAAAAGAGTTATACAAAAAGCAGAATTCCATAATGAAACAGAATTATACTTTCCACATGAATAGCGTGCTTTTTAAAAATATTTTTTAAGAGTGAAATACTACGTCAGAAATATATTTTCTTTCCTTTATAATACAGCTGCCTTTCATAGAACCTGTTGGTTTGTTTTTAATACCAGAAAGAAGCTTCTTAACTTTTTGTTTGCTGGCATATCCGTTGGCTTATTAAGTATGAAAAAACTCTTGTTTTTCACGGGGGGGGGGGCAGTGGGGGGGTTGATTTTCTTTTACCCAGATTCGCTTCTATATGGCCATATAAAATTTAGCATTTTTTTCCCTCTTTTTTAAGGAGCCATTTTCTTTCATTGCTTCTGTTTTGATATTCTGAAGCCTTCTACTTCAGTTTGTTTCACTCTTGTTGTGTGATTAACCAGGTGACCCTGCCCAGCCTGGTCAGTTATCACTCAGATACAGCCTGGAGCCTAGGAAGAATGTGAGTTTCCTGGGGGCACACACCCGGTGAATGATCAGCGGTTCACAAAGTAGTGTCCAAAGTATTTTTGGAAATAATTTAATGGTGATTAATGGAAGATTAATGGAACTAAAACAGTATTTTAAAGTTATCTTGTTTTTACTGTTTGTACACATAGTGATTATGAGAAGTCACTGATATGCATAATTTCTGTGTATTTATACCGGGCAGTATCTGCTTGTAGTTGAATGTAAACTAAAGAGAGGGGAAAAAGATGATAGCGTGTTATTTCCAATGTTTATATTGAGGCATCTCCCCTCCCACCCAATTCCTTCAATTGTCTCCTAGATTAGAAATAAGTATTGTTTCTGTGAGTGTTTTTATTTGTTTGTTTGCTTCTTAGATTGTGCCCCTCCCGTTACCTGCCTCCCCCAGTGAGCATAAGGGAAACTAATCAGGCATCTGACCTGAGAGTTTCCAAGCATGCAGATGATAGGGAGTCATTTTGGAGAGAGGGAGAAGTGTACCAGGCGGAGTTTGCACCGCGGTGTCTGGGCTGTGAACAGCAGTTGCTAGTGCTGACGGCGGTTCCCCAGTTGCTGGCACGAGGTAGCAGCAGGTCCATACTAGCAGCGGTCTGTGGCTCGAGCCCCACTGCCTTCCTGCCATTCCCGCAGGTTTGTGCGCACCTAGGATCGGCCACACCCAGTTGATATCAGTCAACAATGTCTCATGCGGAGTGTTTTTTCAATTCACGATTTCCTCTCGAAACTCAACTATAGAGTGTTAACTGTATGTGTTTTTTTTTTCCAATTCGGTTTTGTATGCTAGCATTCTTTAAATGTCTGCCAGAAGTTTAATTTGAATTTCTGATCCCTGAAGGCAGCTAGACAGAATCATTCTAGTTCTTCATAAATTGCCTTCTATGATTCATTGTTAACTCATAAAACATACTCATTTCTATATACTGAAACAGTTCAGGTAGTTACAGTATCGGGGATGTAATTTGGGGGTTTTGCCTTATATTTAAATTGTCTTTGGAGAAAGAAATCAAGAATTTGTTTCAACTCCCAGTGACGCCATGAGCCCTGTAGGACACAAAACATCAGAAATGAATGTTTTTTTTTTCCTCAAGGAAAGGAAGGTAGATGACATGCAATTGGGGTATGTGTTGGAAGTTGGGGGGGGGGGTTCGTTTTTACTGACTACTCTCAAAGAGGGACCCATAAATATTAGAGGGTTGTAGTTAAAAACTCACATGACTGTTTTAAATACTATTGATTTAAAACACTGGCTAGATTTTATGAATCAAAGTGTAATTTCTAAGCTTTGGCCATATTTCTCGATGCTAAAGCACTCTCTCTTGTGTGCCTTTAGCTGCTTTCCAGACATTCAACACAGGATTAAATGATAGTAGTTACAGTGATCAATAGGTTAAGACTGCTACAATCACTCTTGCCGCTAATGACCTCAGTAGTAATGGGCAATAAAGTGTGGGCTGTAATAGCCTCTCGCTGGTACTGCCTGCCCTTTGATTCCTAGTATTAGTGGGGACTAGGTACATGAAAAAGTTGGACGTTGGGAATTAAGGGAGTGGATATATAGGCTATAATTCTTAACTATTTAAAGCCTTAAACTGTGCTCAGATTTTTTTACCCCTCTTTTCTACCCCACCATGGCTTCTGGTCCATTTGAATATGTTTGCTAAAGCTTTTCATAACCTCTTTTCATGACATATGGGAGCAGAAACTTTGGGGAAATCTTGGTTTTATTACATTTTATAAATTAAGCTGCAGCCCACTTTGGAAGCCCAGAGCTAACTGGTGTGAAAATGTGGTTTCAGATAGTAAAAGCAGAGTGACGGCCATCAGGATAGAATAGCTCACCTCTGCTTGTTCGGAGACCCTTCAGCCAGTTCAGAGGATTACTCAGGCTTGCTTCCTCCCCTCCTCTGGCCGTGCCTGCTGCTGGGAGCATTTTATTACTCACCAGCCCCTCTATCAAAATGTCCAAAGGGAAGGAGAAGAGGAGACTCTAGTTCATTTTCCTGCTCTGCAACGTGACTGCAAAAAATGAATAAATAACTGTGGGAAAAGGAGATTTAAACCAGGGATTGTACGTCAGGGCGTCAGCCTCACCTGGAGGTGTCAGGCCCGTCCGGGAGCTGCCTGGTTTATTGACAGGGGAGGAACAGTAGCATTTGTCATCTTAGAAGGCGCACACCATATTCCCTCTGTGTTAGGGTAGGTGTATGTATATATTTTACTTCTTAAATTCATTTTGTTGAGGTCTAATTTGCATACCGTAAAATACAGTCCCTTTCATTGTACCATTGGAAGACTTTTCACAATCAAAATAAGTTCACCCCAAAAGTTCACGTCTGGCCTAGGATTTTTCAGAGCTCTGTGAACAGAATTAGGCTCCACAGATTCTCTCTATAGTGATCTCTGCTCTGTCTCCGAGGTTCATGTTCATCAGCAGCCTAGGTTTGCCACCACCCTATTCTTGTCTGTTCATCGCCATCAGAGATTGGCTCAAGGATATTTACGTTGTATATCATCCAAGAAACGCAAAAGAAAAAAAGAAACCTTAAACATGGTTCTTTTGTTTGCTTAATCAAACCTCCCCGCGTGCTGATGCAACTCTGAAGGGAAAGTAAACTTGATTGTGCTGTGTTGGCTTCCAGCAGCTCTGGAGATAATGATTGGCACCCAAGACATATTTAAAAATTTAAAAAGTTTCTTCTGCATGGAGACAAAGTAGACTAATTAGGATGAATTTGTAGATGGTTAGATGTTTTGATAACGTCTTCTTGGTGTTTGCCCTAGACTGAATACAAGTTCAGTGTTCCAATCATTGGTGATATTTCATGCTGCGAATTATCTTTTTAAAAGGATAATTTATCCATTCATATACATCTGTCCCTTTTTGCATATAAAAATATTCAGACATACCCATCTGTTTTAAATTACAGTGTATCTACATCTACACTTAAAAAGGCCACTGCAACAGGAAGAATTCACGGATGACCTTCCAGAGTTGGGTTAATGAACATTTTCAAATGTTCTAGCAAGTGTTTTCTAAACACGCGAAACTTGCCCATCCACATCCCCACACAACAAAACATGCCCACAACAACTGTGGAGAACGTTCACTGTGCATGAATCTGACCTTCAGGAACCATTTTTAGTTCATCAAAATTAGTGATGCTGAGAAATCGGGACATCAGTGCATAATGACTGTGAAATTAGGAATGAGAGCTCGCTATGCAAATGACAGGACAAATCATGTGAAAAAGTCAAGATAAACTGCATATTAAGACATTATGTTACATAAAATTAATACTGCATTTCTCCCTTTGCTTACTGCTCCCTGGAAGGATTTTTTAATTCTTTTATCTTCTGATCAGCTATTGTCTGCCGGATTTTTTTTTAAGTGGCACGCATGCAAAGTACAAAACATGTTATTACCTTTTATTGTAATACATGAGATGACAGCAGATCCTTTTTAACAAAGTATATCCTTTACTGCTTCGAGCTCCTTGCTGTCACATGTTTGATTAGAAACCAAAGAAAAGTAAGATGCTTAAATATTACTCTTAGAAGACGTACGGGTTTTGTCTTTTCTTTCATTGTTTTTTCTTTCCTTATCTTTTTATTTGGGGTGGGGGTGATTTTTCATGAAATAGTCTTCTTGCATTACGGGGACTGACAAAATGGTTCTCATGTAGTCTGCAAATTAAACACAAGTGCAGTGATTATTTTGAATAGCTAAATTACATTCTAGAAAGCTTGCAGAATTCATAGCATTGTCATTAGGTATCCGCTTGAATACAATTTGTGTAACCTTGGCCAAGACAGCCTGTCATTTTAATGTCAGTGTTTTATCTGAACAAGACATCATCCTTTCAGATACAGTGTGCAGGTTCCTTGCAGAGATGCCCGTGCAGAAACGTGTTAACAGTTGCAAATATGAAATGCTATCAAGTTCATCACTGTAGCTGTTTGTCACTGAAATGTCATGGAAAGCGGCTTTTAATGGTATCGCACATAATATGAAAGAATTGAGACATCTGTATGCTGAGTGAATAAGGAAGGGGAAAAGGCATCATAGAAAGGGCCTGTGTTTAAGTTCGGAAGGTGCGACCCAGGGCCGGCCATGGCAGGACTGCCTGCATTTGTGGGCCGCGGAGGAAGTAGGTCGTGTCAGCCCCAGCTGCGGAGCTGTGGGTTCCCACGTCCCTTCCCCTCTTGACACACAGTTCAAGTTTGGGTTCTCTGCCTACAGCCCCACTCATTCTTCCTAAAAAATGGGGGTGGATCTACCCTGACTCCAGGCAGCATTTGTTAGGTGTTTCCTCCTTGTCCGCTTGCAAACCTGCCTGGAGCCCGCGTTGTCGCTGTGAGGTTTTCTTTTTCTTCGTTTAAAATACAAAGTCGAGAGCCGAATGAGTGGGATTTGTCAGGGTATCCTGTCCGGTTGGGCACCTTATTGGGAGCAAATCCGTCAGTTCCCAGCGGGGTTGGAGGAGAGGGGAGGAGACGCTGATGATCACCTGGCTTCCTGTTCACCCTGTGTTCCCGTTCCCTTTCTAGGTGCCCGCGTCAGTGGCTATGATGACGCCGCAAGTTATCACTCCCCAGCAAATGCAGCAGATCCTCCAGCAACAAGTGCTGAGCCCTCAGCAGCTGCAGGTTCTCCTCCAGCAGCAGCAGGCCCTCATGCTCCAACAGGTAAAGGCCTTCCTCCTGCTCCGCACCCAGGGCTAGAGCCCAGGGCCCAGGCCTCTAGCACATCCGCCTTCCCCCTGAGCCCCTGCTGTTCCCATGGAAGGACCATGAGCCCGAGGGGGCTGGGTGGGGCGGCCCTGAGTAATGAGTGCGTGGGCACCCCTGCCGGAGGATGAGGGCCTGGAGAGGACCCGATGGACCAAGATTAGGCCTGTAATTGGACTTGGTAGAAATAAGATCTTTTAGGCTTACGTGGCTTTACACTCTTTTATTTGGTAAGCCCAGAGGCTTCCAAATGGTGTGAATCAAAGCAAAACGAGGAGTTCAGTGGGAGCAGGTTTAAATGTGACAGCTCTTGAAGTCCCCAATTCAACTCAGATGCTTGCAGAATTAAAGGGAAAAAAAAAATCAGGAAGCATGTTGGAGTTGGTTCATTTTAATGTACGGCGTTGATCTCTACTTTCATCCATGGCTGCGGATGCCGAAATGAACTTCTAGCTGTCCTTGTGCCGTGAGGGCCTACTTTGCAGACCCAATGGACACCTGAACCCAACAGACGCTGTTCAGTATAGCAGTTGCTGGCGTTGTGGGCTTGGCCTGTTGGGGACAAGCTGAGTGAGGAGCTCCTTACACTGTGCATGCCCTGGGCCTCAGTGCACCCCTGCGCAGCCCTCCCATGCAGGAAGCGCACGTCCAGGAGCCACCAGGCTCTCTCTCTCGGCAAGGGCATTGCAGCTTTGCTGTGCTATCAGCGGTCATTCCTGGCCTTACTGTAATTAGTTTGTGTAGAAAATGGTATGTTTTTCATCAGTTCATTTTGGAGATTACTTTTCAAACAATAATGCCAAGAATAGTCAGTGTGCCCTGAATTTATTGTCGAGTTTCAAACTAAAGGTCAGGCCATTACAGATAAAAGGATGCTATTTTTCAAATCGCAGTTTGTGCGTGGCACCGAAAGGGACAGCGGCTGGCGCTACCCTCCATGACTTACCATCTTCTCTTTCCTTTGTAGCAGCAGCTTCAAGAGTTTTATAAAAAACAGCAGGAACAGTTGCAGCTTCAACTTCTACAACAACAACATGCTGGAAAACAGCCTAAAGAGGTACCGACAATACACATTTTACTTTGAGACCGCAGATCCCAAGGGACTATCTAGTGGCTATTAAACTGTCATTCATCTTTTAAATGATTGCACAACCAAGCCGACTCTATCAGTTTTCTGCTTTCGGACTGAGAGTTACTGTCCTGTTTGCTCAGAGACTTTCCTGGGTTCCATTGGCTTGCTGCCACCTACTTTATGATACCCCCATTGCACGTGTACCTGTGTGAGGAGTAGGGGCAGGGGCGTGAGCAGGACGTTCAGGGCTACTTCTGCAAACTGTTAAACTGAGGGCCAGGTCCTAGCTGAGGGGAGTGAGGTGCGTTCAGTACAGTTGTACTGGGATGCACGCTTCATTTTCTTTTTGTCCACTTCAGAGAGCTTGGATATGTGGAGATGGCCTTTTCCACTGGAATCATGATCTCTGGTGAAGTTGGACAAACGAAAAAACTTAGAACAAGGTTCAGCTTCCCTAGCTTTGTTTAACTTCTAACCCACAGGTTGTACGTATCAAAGTTGCTAGAGGCATGCATCACATAGTACAAGTTCAAGTTAGAGAAGATTCCAGCTGGGATTATTTGTGTTTTCCTGAGTGCAAAAAATAAAAGTAAGAAGAGTAAGAAGAGCATGTTATCATAGCACAAAACTTTGTAGCATCCATGAGTCATTGCTTTATGCCTCAAGGCACAGTTAGGTGGCAGAATGAGAAGGAAAGCCCCTCCCTCCCCACCCCGGGGTGGGGGTGGGGGATTCTGCTTCATCTTCTCTGCAATGCCAGGCACCCACGGCTCAGCCGCTGGTGGGAGCACCTGTGCACGGTGTCCCCTGGCATGACGTCTGGCTGCCTGCAGTGTTTGCAGTGGGTTGGCAGTGCCGTTTATAATTCCAACAGCAGCCCATCGTCCGACCGAAGGGCTTCTTTGCAGGCCCCAAGCACTCAACCACTCCAGTTTCTCTGGGAGAGAGCCTTGCCAGGTGACTGACTGTCCGAGTCCTTGTCCGTCGCAGAAGCACGGCTGCTGGGCGGCGCTTCTGGTACACGTTGTGCACGCTGGGAGGGCCCCCAGCCGTTCCCCCTTGGCCGGCTCCTCCTTCAACACAAATTGGCTCTGTTTTCCAGGCCCTGCCAAGTGCTCGCCCTGGAGTCCTGTTTAGCAGCCTGGGTGGAAACCCCTGCAGACTGAAGGGGCAGTTTTGGGGTGAAGGGGAGGAGGTGTTTTAATGAAAATGCTGACACAACCTTAAGTACAGTGGCGCGCTACCGGGTGCTGCTATAATAAAAAAGGGAACAGATTAAAAAGTGTCTAAAATGTAAATCTAAAGGACTAACAGTAATTAAAATGGAAATGGCACAGGGAGGGAAGGCATGTAATTGTGAGATATCACTGTGCAGAAGGCTCTCAGCTTTGTTTTGCTGGCTGTTTTTCTAATTCAGCAGGGCTTACTCATCAGTGGCAGTTCAATGCGCGTTAATGACTCTGGGATTGCAGGCATCACTCTGGACAAAGAAATGATTATTGTGCGGTCAAAAGAAGTTCAAAGACAAGAAGGGAATTTCAGTTTTTTCCTTAGAGATCCACATTCAAGAGCATATAAATTAAGCCAAATGTTAAAAACCACAGTCTGAAAGCTGACTTCAAAGTCACAACTCTCTAATTAATGAACTGCGAGCTTCAGTTTGGACAAGTTGTGGTTTGATGCGCCCATAAATCAACATGACAGGCCTGTTTCACAGTCTCAGACAGTGCTTGTCATTGAGTCACATCAGATGTAAACACAGCAGAAAAAAGAAGGGATATGAAGGAGGTGCAATTGATCAACAGAATTGGTAAAAACCCACTTTTGAAGCACATTATGCATGATCACAGGAAATGGTTACAGCCTCAAGAGGTTTCCCCTTCTGCTGTTGCTTTTTTGAATCAGATTTCTAACAGCCTTCAAAAGGGAGAATAAGAATTATGGAGTTTCTCCCCTGTGGCTTGCAGGCAATAACCCCCTGTTGTTATTTTGTGCTTCTTTCTTTTCAAAGGCATCAAAATTTAGTTTTTTAAAGATCTTTAACTCTATATTTGAAGACAAACAAAAAAGGGCTGCCACTGTCATTCTTATCAGTTACCAGGGATTGTGTTTTTCCTTTCTGTTGCCACTTCTTATTAACCTCTTATTTGGTCTGTTAGACATAGTTTGGAATGCACGTCTGCATGCTGGGAGAACATGAAAGTTCAGATGAGCTCAGAGGGCACATAAAGAAATGTGAAGGGGAAAGTTACACAGCAGAGAGAAGGATAAAAGTTAACTCTCCCAAATTGCCGTTGTCAGAGAGGGGAGCGTCTCAGAGCACAAAGATGAGGCGGTGGCTGAGTTTTGGGCCAGGGAGTCAGGGCGCAGAGAGCGTGCCTGGTGCCTCTGAACGAGGTGGATGGCTGTGCTAGCGTTCCAGCATCTCCCAGACACTGAGTTCGCCTCTGGGCCCTCCTCGGCAGGCAAAGGTGACCCAGGAGGTCCTTGCCTTTGCATATTCTCGGAGGTTGGCAGAGCAGTGGCGTGGCCAGGTCGCCTTCGGTTTCCCTCCGTGTTCCCGGCGCCAGTGGATGTGGCCGAGACCTGGGTGGTACACGGTTAGGAGATCCTTGTTTCCCCTCAGGTAAGGAGCTCCTCTCCCGAAATGGTCCTGCAGGTGGTGGGCCTTTGGTGGTGCTGAAATGAAATAGAGTCACTTGGTGGCAGTTTCACGATGTGGACTGGTGGTTATGATTTTAACAAGGGTTGAACTTGGATGTTGACAGATGGAACAAGTACATTAATTTACTGAATCCCAAGTCATTAGTGGCTCATAATTTTGTATCACTCGGCTTTATCCAACCCCCTTCCTTTTTTTTTTTTTAATTTCCTCTGCTGTAAGACACTTGATCACTGGCCAGAACAGTGTGCCTGCACTCTGTTTCTTCCCCAAAGTTGAGCTGAGATATTTCCCTGGGAAAGTTTGGCTCCACATTGGGTTAGACCTGAGACCTTCCTTAAAAGACAGATGCTCTTGGCTGGGGGAGTGGGGGGGGGGGCGCGGAGGGGATATGCAGCATACAGGCTATGGAAGCAACTGCTTGTTATATTTGACAGAACTGGTGTGGAAAATACACAACAGAATTAATTTTAAATCAAGATACAAAAAAAAAAAAAAAAAGCTCCATAAGATCCCATCCTGCACGGGTGAGGTAGGCTGAGCTGATTGTTTTAAAAAGGGCCGTTTGTCCGGGCAGTTATGACAGTTTATGTTAGGCAGTAGGGAGTAGCCGAAGAAAGGAAAACAGACCTTTGACTGCAGCTCCAGGGAGGGGATCCGAAATGCAGGGTTTATCAGGGCATTTGAGCATTTTAGCACTGACTACTGACCTGTCGAGGGGACTGCACGGAGACCTTTTTTGTATGCATTCAATTGTGAGAAGTAAACAAACGGACTCGTATCCTGTGTTTGGTAACTGGGTGGGGAGCACAGTTTGGCAACCACTGTTGCTTTTAAATTCTTTCTTTGGACAATGGGCCTTGTATACTTTTATATCCTGGCTTTTCAAACGTGGACAGCTTTCATGAGCTTTTCCTAGGGATGGCCACAGAGACAACAGAGAAGGCATCAGTCATTTCATATAAATACAGAGTTTTTAAACATTTCACTTACAGTAAGACAGGAAGCACCCTCCCCAGCCTCTAGGCCCCCCTTCCCCCCATGATACGCTACATCAAGAGCTGGTTCCACCATCTTTTGTGTCAGTTCTGGTTTTTTATCTTCCCCCTCCTTTTTTTTTTTTTTTTAATGTCCTGAGTTAATATCTGTTGAAGAAGTGAAAAAATCATTTTGACATGAATATAACTATCATTGGGTTTTACATTAATGTGATAACTTGGGAAGGGGTGAAAACAATTGGATCATTTTATGCATGCTGTTCTTAAAATGAAAACACTGGCTTTTCATTTAAATTTATTTAAATTTTTGTTGTTAGTGGTATAGAATTTGTTTTTTGGAGTGAAACTCAATTAACTTTCTCAGTGGCATGGTAGTAAGTCTGAAATTGGTTGCTAATATGAGAATGATGGTTTACACTGTAAAATAAACTACATGGAGATGGAAAAGGAAACCACCATTTTTCTCTTTCTTTGAACTTTTGCATCAGAAGGTCTTGATATACATGCCACTTCATGGATATATCAGATCAAGGTCATGTGTTAGGTTAAGTGAATGCAGTTGTTTGTGGAGTATGGTTATTAACCAGCACACACAGGCTCTCCAAAGGGTTGCATAGCCCTTTTAGTTGCTAAAGTCTCTCTGATCTTTTGAATAGACAAGCAAGCAGATCTTGTTCTTTTGTTGAAGAAGCTCTTGTTTTTTGGGTATTTTTATGTTTTTTTTCATTTTCGTTACAGTGTGGGAAGGGTTAATTTTCCTTTCTAATTGTTAACCATAATGTGGCTAAGACCTCCACCTCGATATGAGTCCTAGCAGATTAGGGATATTAGATAATTTCCTTCTATTTATTGTACTGCTGCACTGTATTATCTTTCTATCACTCAGATAATTACTGAGGAAATCTACATTAATTTTTTTGGCTGGAGCGAGGCCTGCTAAACACAGGAATGATGTATTGATGGTTTACACAACAAAAGTTTTCCTCCTGTCATTGTCCAGTCAACACAGAGATATTTATCATATCGTAAAGCCCCTTCTTTTCAAGAACAAAGCTGGTGGGGGAAGCGGGACCAGCAGCCAGGCCTAGGGATTGTGGAGGTGAAAGCCAAGTTCAGGCCTCCGAAGCTCGCAGTGCCGTGCGTATTAAACACTTGCAGTTGAGGACGATGTTGTTTGCTAAATTATGAATGTGTGTAATTAAAATCTAGTGGCTGTTTCTATGAAAGATTTACAATGTTATTTCATCGTTTGTCATGGCTAATTAACAATATTAGATGAAGTTTTTCTTTTTCAAAGGTCTGATTTTTTCTCATTTATTTATGTCAGAAGTGATAAACAGAGTAGTTAAAAGCTGCTGCCGGTGCTGGCGGGGAGGGAGGCAACTTGTTCTTTTACACCTCAGAGGTTCAGGGTTCAAATCCCTCCAGAGGACAGGAGTGATCAGGTCTTCTTTCTAGTGTGGGCAAGAAAAAAAAAATCTGACCTTCTGAAAGTTCACATCTGCCTACAGAACTCGGGCTTTCAAAGTGTCCGGGAAGCTGGCTGGGCTGACCGATTATTTTTCTCTGGTAGCTGGCAAGGGGAAAGGAACACCCTCACCCCTCACTCCCCTGGGAGTCCTGGAGCTGAGACCTCCCCTGAGCTCTTGTGCCCATTCTAGGTATAATTCAGCCATGGCGGTGCGGGATCACACGTCCACACTCTGCACCTTCCTTGGGAAGTGGCCATCTCATTTTTTCCCTCCTGATTTCTTACAGCAGCAGCAGGTGGCTACCCAGCAGTTGGCTTTTCAGCAGCAGCTTCTACAGATGCAGCAGTTACAGCAGCAACACCTCCTGTCTTTGCAACGCCAAGGCCTTCTAACAATTCAGCCCGGGCAGCCCACCCTTCCCCTTCAACCTCTTGCGCAAGGTAGGCATTCGTACCCGGCAGGCACAGCCCTGTGAAGACGTGGGGTGGAGGCGGGGGTGGGTGCCTTGGTGTACCCCAGCTTCTCAGTAAGGAAATGGTCCATCTCGGGCATGCGTATAGAAACAGGAAAACAAACCAGAAACAACCTGAGGGAGCGACTAACCAACCTTTGTGGAAGTTGAAGAGTCTGCTGACGCCAGCATGAAGGTTCGGAGTGCAAATGTTGTGGGTTCTTTCAGTAGGGTGAAGCGCTGCTTTGCACTTGTTGAGCATTTTAATGGGATCCTCTAGCCTTTTGCTGTGGAACCCCAGAGGGATTTTTCTAGAAGGCTATTGTTAGTCATTGAAAGGTGTATTTTGTATCACGTAGCTGTCCAATTGTAGATCTTAGTGACACTTTATAAAATGCCAGTTTTTATTGTCTAGGGATAAATTCAAGTTTACTGTTCTGCGAATGAGCCGAATCTGTTAGAAACCAAGGTTGTTCGTTGTTCCAGTTTTCTTTCTCTTTCCTTTGTGTTCTTTTTGCCACCTTCCGACTGTTGACTTTTGGGTGAGTGAGGTACACGCTGATCAGAACAGGTACCCTTTCCAGGTCTAGTTTGTTCTCAGACACTGGGGTTTGTTGAAAAGTAGCAGGGTTTAGTAGATGTAATGAATGACTTTGGAAAAGCCACTGATGATGGGTGGTAAAGGTGTGAGGTGCTGGGACGTGTAGGAACCCGGGACACTTGTTTAAGCAGCCCTCACTGACGTGTGTAACGTAAAGGCGAATGGATTGTTTGTAACTAGGAGGGAGGGAGAAGGTGTCCCATCTGGGTTTTGAAATATGATTGTCCCCATTCCCCAAGTGGTAGGATGGATTCCAGTTGGCTACCTTAAGGTTCCCAGCCCTTTCAACTCTTATACATTTGGACGTAAGAGCGTGAGTGTGTGTTTGTGTGTGTGTGTGTCTCAAAGGCTGGACACTCAAGCCTTACAAGGTAGAACCTCCTTTGTGTTGCTCAAGGCCCCGTCATTTGTTTGGTATCTTTGGTGTGTCGAGTGGAGCCAGTGAGGCGTGCATGTCTGCGTTTAAATCTGCTCTCTTGAGTCTACCACACCCAGCTTATGTCCCTTGAGGGTTTTTTTTCCCCTTAATTTTTGTTTTTGTTTTTAATGTTGAAACCATGTCCTTGACCTTCTGTCTTGCCCCCAAGCTCCCTTTCCTCCCCGAGTACGCCAGTGTTTGGTACGACACTAGTATCTCCTCCATTGCTGCCCAGATAGAGGGTTTGGTACCTGAGCAATACAAGGGGGGAAAAGAAAGAACACATCGACTAATGTATTTTTGTCCTTGCAAAATGTTAATTACACCTTCGAGTTTATTGTTGGGAACATGGCAGGCTGTCCTGACACACCTGCCGGACGCCGGTTTCAGCCTCTCTCGTCTTTTCCCACCACTCCTGTACTTATTAAGTTTGCTCACTAAGGTCCATTGTTATAGTACATCAGTTAAGCTGTCCAAAAGAGGGCAATTGGGCAGTGACAAGACAAGCTCATGTGTAATGTGAAAGAAATGAATGTGGTGATGCATGAAGTGTAATCTCTGCAGTAACATATCAGAGACACCAGTGGGTAATTCACTAGTCGTGGCATTGATTGATATGCTTAGCAGTCTGCTCTAACTACTAGCCCCTTCTACGTAAGCAGGAAGCCTATTGAAAACCTAAAGAGAGTCCAAAGGTATGCCCAGGATGGTACCTGTAATTACTGTGATCTCTGGAATCAAGTTCTTCTTGAACTTCTCTTAGGAATCAGGAGCTTGGCTCTGTCCACCCCCAACCCCTCGCCCAAGTGGCTTGAGAATTCAGTCATATTGGACTGCAACACAATTCTTTTTTATCAGAGAGATGATGGCTTAAAACTGATGTCATTATGAGGTTTAAATCAACTTTCTGCTTGCTTGAACATGGTCACCTGGGTATGGATGTACAAGGACAAAAAAAGGTTGATCAACTCTGTTTGTCTTCCAGCCAGTGATACCTGGGGTTGTAAAATTGAGTTCCATGAACAGTAATCTGTCAACTGTCCCCACAACATACATTTTTTAAACCTGTGCCTGCATTTTCTTTTATAATGAAGGGACCAGTTGTCCTGGAAAAGCAGACATAGCACCAAGGCACAGGAGTTGTGTGTGAAAAGTGCTGGGAATGCCCTCTTTGTCATTAAAGCCAGGATTGTTTTACATACCAGCTTGTGGCCTTGCTAAGCTACCTCAGATATGCGTGTCAGAGTACAGAGACAGATACAGCGATGGTGATTTGAAGTCCTTGTTTTCAGTCCTGAAGGTCTCCTGTTGTGATATGGGGGATGCTTTCTGTTGGCTTAAAGGTTATTCTAGGGCCTTCTCTCTGTTTTATGCAGCTAGCAAATATTTTTCAACCTGACCTCCTTAATGATGTGATCCTTCCTAGAGCCCTTAATTTCATATAGAGAGATTCCTTCAGTTTCATCCTGACCTTTTAGTTTTTCAAAGGTGAACTCCAGATAGGAGAAACTTACATGCTTGGTTTTATACCTGTGAATGGGTTTGTTAACCCGGGACTATTACTCTGGCTCCCCCATCTTGCTTACTGGAGACTTGATACCCATTTGTTCTGATGAGTGACTCACCTACCTTTTAGCTGTCTTAGATCCTGTCCTGAGATCTTGGCTGTCCAATAATAGCATGCTTTGGTAGGTAGCATTCGTGAACTAACAGGTGGACGTCGCTACTGGGGTGTAGCATTGATGGAAAAGAATGATTTGACAGCTTCTCTGTAA
The DNA here is from genome assembly GCF_964237555.1 of Oryctolagus cuniculus. NCBI lineage: Eukaryota > Metazoa > Chordata > Mammalia > Lagomorpha > Leporidae > Oryctolagus > Oryctolagus cuniculus. The sequence continues at coordinate 78,194,268 of NC_091441.1, forward strand.
AGTCCGATGAGAGTGTGAAGGCAATGATCACGTAGAAATTGGGCCCTAAAGTACTGCTGGCTGTCACTCACTGAGTTCCTGTTTTATCTATCATTTTTCCCCTGTCGACGGTGGAACCAGTTTCCCATCCCATTGGCGTACACGGAGAGCAGAGCACCATGAGTGTACTCTGGAGGTGTAACAAGTGGTCGTGCATTTGCCCTTGGCTGTGTTTGTGGGATAAAGAGCTCACTTAGAAAATAGCTCCGAAAGTGCTGTGTTTCTCCGAGGGAAGAAGGTGTCAGTCAACACAGTTGTTAGAACCCAGTTCTTCCCATGCAGCTGACCCGGAAATCAATTGGTTTGAGTTGAAAAACAGGCAGCTTGTTCTTTTCGGATGTTGACTCCCTAGAAAATAGAAGCCGGTGTTGGCTTGTGTGGGTTTGTATCAGTGCACTACCCTTAGTAGACAAGCCCTTCAGCGCTGTTTCAGTTGGGTAAATGCTTGGTCAGAGGGTCCCCATCACGCTCACAGGTAATTGTTGGTGTGCAGACCACAGTGGCAGGCCCGCTAGCTACAGGCCTGTCCCACCTGTCACTCGGAGAGGTGTTTGAAAATAATAGCCCAGATGCTGCAACACCGGACTTGGGATTGTGTAGTGACCTTTCTCTTTGTTTAATTTGCCTCCGAGGTTTAATTTCAGGGGACAAGTAATAATTGAATATGCCTAATAACTAAATGCTCATTTGGGACAAAATCCATCAAAATATAATTGGCATTTGATTTTTATGAAGGGAGAAGAAAACCGACGTGGCTGTCGAGGATGCGTTCTAAGAATGTCTGACCACTTAATGTATCATTTGAAGCCTCCTTTATAATATATATTAATTGCAAAGACTTGAGCATTTGAACATTTTCGTGGAGAACTGTTAGGAGAGACCAACTGTTTTTGTTAAGGCTCCTCTCAGAAAGGCGGGGAAGGTTATTGGTCCGCTGTGCAATAATTTACTCCTCTTTGATATGCAAACGATCCACGGTGAATATAAAAAAATCCTATCAGACTCATTTCACAGTTCTTAACCACTCGGATTCTCTGGAGTCCATCGCCTCATTAGACCAGTGCTCTCCAATGCTAGCATAATTAAAATCTTTAACAGTTTAGCAAAGTAAAGATGTTTGGCTGATCACGTTGAGATGATTATCTATCCATTGTATTCTAAATGACAAAAATAAATTAAATTTAGACCTTGGCATTTTTTATTATGTGTTTCAAATGAATATAATGCACACAGCCTTCTTTTTTAATTCAATACCTTGGGTTTGGTAAGAAACATGCCTGTTTCGGCTGCTGCGTGTACTCAGCAAATGGCAGGCTTTGGGGGCTGGCTGTGTCACAGTTGAGCGAAACAATGAGCCGCCATCCAGACGTCCAGGTCTGGTGTGGGGCTGCCTTCTGGCGCGCAGGGTTTATGATTTCTCGCCAGTGCTCTTCCAGAGGAAGCTGCCGCTGCTGCTTGGGGCTGTCCTTGATGTTTGTTAGTTTCCGTCCAGGACGGCTCTCTCCGATGCTTGCATGCACAGAGCAGGCGCTGGGCTGGGGTCTGGAGACCCCGGGCTGAGGACCAGGGGCACACGGTAGTGAGACTGACAGGCTGGTTCTGTCTCCTCTTGGGGGGAAAATACAGGCTGACATTTCCTCCTTAAAACCCGTGTCCATGCTGACCTCCTTAAAAAACCGGAGAACTTTATTACTCCCAGTTTATTTTACGTTTTCCTTTTATTCTGTAATGGTTCATTAGCATTGATCTAAGAAATGACAGTAATAATAGTGTTACTTGTATAAAAAGTTACGCAGTTTTTCAGTAGACACATCCATCAATTAAGCATGTGGTACTAGAAACCAAAATTAATGAGGAAGATAGGTGTGTTAATGAAATAATCATAGTATAATCAATTTGACTGTTAAAAGTTGAAAAGCATTTCAGGAAGACGATATGAATTCATAATTTATGTCTAAAAGTGATTAATAAAAACTATATTTAATAACAAAGCTATTTGTCATCATTTAAGACTTAAGCACAAAAATTACTCATTTTGGGGTTCCTGTTGTCATAATAGTACAGTTGAACAAATTTATTTGGAGCCTTCTTTGTGTCTGAAAGGAAGGTGTGCATCTTTCTACTGTGCCCCCCCCCCCCAAAAAAAAAAAAAAGTGAAGAGTAGCGGTCTGGATGGACAGAAGCTGTCGCTGGGGCGAAGCGGTGCTCGGGACTCCTTTTCCCGAGCGTCTCGTGCGTGTGATGAGGGCACTTGAGCTCACTGCTCTGTGGGAGGACATGCTTATTATTACGTCCCTGTTTGCCTTGGTTGGAAGGGAGGGAGGGAAAAACCTGCACACACCAAAAAAAACCTCCCCCCCCCCAACACTAGGCTTTGTTTACTGACTCTTTGATTTAATTACTGTTTGAAGAGGACGGAATTAGCTGTTAATTGATTTAATTATCCAATTTGTTTGTTTCAGGCATGATTCCAACAGAACTGCAGCAGCTCTGGAAAGAAGTGACAAGCGCTCATACTGCAGAGGAGAACCCGGGCAGCAACCACAGCAGCCTGGACCTGACCACGACCTGTGTCTCCTCCTCTGCGCCTTCCAAGACCTCCTTAATAATGAACCCACATGCCTCTACCAACGGACAGCTCTCAGTCCACACTCCCAAAAGGGAAAGGTAGGAGCGAGCCACGGACAGGTGTCCACGGCGTCTTTAGCGTCGGGCGGGGTGGGTGGCCTGGCCTCGCCCTACCTCCTGATCCCTAATTGGATGCATGTGATTGGCATGTGCCTGTAGTTACTTAAGAATGCGTTCAGGATGGTTTGGGTGTGAAGCGTCTAACTGTTGGCGCCTTTTCCATGTGGAAGATGAGCTCCCAGCCTGGGGCCCCGGGCAGAGGTCGTATGGTTCCTCATTGAATGGGTTGGCTCTCCAGGCTCCCAGGTCTTCTCTCTGGGCCAGGTGCTCACTCCCTGTGAGCTGAACTCGCTCCTGAGAGGATGGAAGCGACTGCCGTGGGCAACTGTGACTCATGGTTTGAGCAAGCAGAGAGCATGCATGATTCCACACGGTCCCCAAGGAAGGCAGGGAGCTCAGCTTGGCCATCTTCGTGTCCACTCGGCATGTGGCCCTGTCTGTGCACACACCAAGTGAGGGTGTGAAGGAGAAATGCAAGGGTCTGGCGCGTGCACGTGTGCAAACCAGCATGGCACAGCAGGGCCTGCAGGGTACCGTGCCATAGTGTCATTTCTGCCCCTCTGTTCTTGTTGGGAAGTTGAGATTTGATATCTTCTAGCTTTCCTGAGCATCACGTGAGTGTTAGGCGAAGCTGAAGTTATTTGGGAGATCTGGAATACATCATGTGAGCCAGGAGCTCTAGGAACATAAAGCTGTGACTTTCGTGTTACTGTATCGTAGCCCCCAGAAGCATTAATACTGCTGTTGAAAGGTTTTCAAAAGCAGAATATTTAATGCTCCTAAAATTGAAAAGTTTTTCCAGTTTACTATTTTTACACTGTTTCCTGTGCATTTCATATGCAGAGCTGCCACATATAGGAAAAAAGAAATCTTAAGAGTAGTATGTGATAGTAAGCACCATTTCCATCAGGAAAAGGCAAATGCTTGTCTTTGTTTTTAAATATAAAAGTCAGTGAAAAATTTTTAATTATATGTTTCAGTTAAGCAGTTACAAATACAACTTCATACATTCCTGAAAATATTAGGCCTACTGGTTAAGGTGTGTATCTTTCTATTAGAAAAATATTTCTTCCTCTTTCTGTCACTCTATCTTTCAAATATAAATGAATAAATCTTAAGAAGAAAAATCACCTGAACACACAAGGGTACTTGAAAAAGTTCACAGAAAATTAAATGAAAAGATAGTGTCCAGGACTGCCATGGTGGCACAGTGAGTTAAAGCGGCCACTTGCGACATCAGCATCCCACATGGGTACCAGTTCAAGTCTTGGCTGTTCCACTTCCAATCTAGCTCCCAGCTAATGTGCCTGAAAAAGCAGCAGAAGGTGGCCCAGGTCCGTGGGCCCCTGCACGCATGTTGGAGACCTGAATGAAGCTCCTGGCTTCGGCCTGGCCCAGCCCTGGCTGTTGAGGCCATTTGGGGAGTGAACCGATGGATGGAAGATTCTCTCTCTCTCTCTTTGCTTCTCCCTCTCTCTGTCTGAACTCTGCTTTTTAAATAAAATAAATAAATCTTGCAAAAAAAGTAACATCCATGTTTTGGGACCTTTTTGAAGAGCCCACGAGTACGCAGGCCTGTGCCGCGTACTCTGTGCTGGCTCGCATATGCAGCGGTGGTCCCTGAGGAACACGGTGGAGCTGAAGAATTCCTATTGCCTGGTGACATGTGTGTGGCCGTTGTGATGTTGTGGGACACGGCGTGACTTGTGTGTGAGTTGTGAGTATGCGGTTCGGCTGGTGGACACACCTGCTGTGCTGCCTCTCATGGGAAAATATAGCATACACAATGAGGTATCAAGTGTAGTACTGGGTAGCAGTGGTACATGGCTGGTACTGCTTTACATATTGACCACACTGTACTTTGCATCGTTGTTTTAGAGAGTGCTCCTTCTACTTTTTTTTTTAAGCTTTCTGTAAAACAGTATGCCATGTTACGCTCGCATATATATATATATAAAAATATGTATATATTTTTTATATATATATATCTTGTGCTTACTGCATCTGTGGATTGAATTGTTTTCCATGTGCTTGCTTTAGTCTCATGTTGTTCATCGTGGCGCTAGGAGCGGTAGCCTGCACTGTGTGTGTATACACATACACCTAAGTCTGCATGACCTAAATGTGTACGTGTGTGTGTGCGTGTATGTGTGTGTGTGTGTGTGTAGCTTTACTACCTGGGTCAGTGTTAAGTGTACTCCTTGATGTTCACATAATGATGAAATCTGATGTCGCATTTCATAGAACATGCGCCCCCTGTTAAGTGACATGTGACTGTACACACACACACACACACACGTGTTCATATATCACATTCAGGCCTAAAAGCCATGAGAGGTTACCAGAATTTGCAGCTACCCTGAGAGATGATTTTTCGGTGGCAGACGTGGAAGAACTGAAAGATGTTTAAACGAATCAGCTTAGAAGACTTTGAAGACTAGAGTGGTGGACAGAAGGAATCTGTGGAGCCATCGGGTGCAATTTGGCTTCTGTTCTTTCCCAGTGAGGATAGATAGAGGTGTCTGGAAGCCGATCTTAGCTCTCGCTTTATAATCGCTTGCGATGTCTTTTTTTTTTTTTTTTAAAGAAACAGAAGATCCTAAATAGCTTTCAGGAAAAGGTTCTAGGCTGTTGTCCTTTGCCGTGCTTCCTTTTGATGTCCTAAGGTAGATGTCATCCATTGACTGTGGAATGATTGAATTACAGCCTTATCCATAAGCAGGGGAGCCCACACACTGAAGAATGCCCAGGGATGCACTTAAGGTATTTGTTGCAATCTCGTCGGCCCTTGTGGAGCCTGCCCAGATTTCCTGTGACACAGAAAACTCTTCTTGTTGAGATGCACTGTGCTCAGTTTCCTTCTGAGAGGTTATGGATCTGCAGTCGGGCGATAGATTAGCAAGAAGGCAGGCAGGGGAAGAATAGCCCTCTTCATGTCTTTCGGATCTGAGAGCCAGTCCCATTCCAGGAGACAAAGTTGGCTTGGTTTTGTTGTTGTTGTTTCTCCTCGTCCTTATTTGTGTGGACGGAAGCTGCAGTACAGTGCATGCCTGCATTAGAATGTGGATCAGAAGAGAGTTCAGACTCCAGTGAACCTTCATCTGGATGCCCAAACAGGCTGAGTTTTCAAATCACACAGGCAGGGAGGAAGCAAGTGTGAAATTACACGCCGCCAGCTAATCTCTTGAATCTCTCAGTTTATATTATCTGGTAGATTCTTAGACGTGGCTGGATTAAAAGAAAATTCGAGTCAGCACATTTTAACGGAATGAATGGAGCTAAGACAAGACAAATGAGCACTTTAAGTTAAAAAAATGTAAAAGTTTTAAGTTTATGGAATTGATCATTAAAAAATCAATTATTAGCTAGCCAGCTGTGTATATATAGGTACTTAAAATGAATATTATGTGTCATTACCTTATTATGGTTAATTTAAAAATCACAAGTGTGATATCCAGTTTAAGTAGTAGAAAATGGTTAAAAAAAAAAAGAAGAAGAAGAAAAGCTGTCACTATAGCGCTGTAGAAGTATGTTCTCACTTGTGCAGTGAGCTGTGGATTGGCTCTGCAGTTCCTGGTCCCAGCCCTGGGGAAGTTTTATCCCACAGTCAGCATGCGTGTGTAGCAGATGTGTCCTTCCGGGCTCACCCCCACCCCCACCCCCCGCCGGCGTTCTGTGTGATCCTTTCCCCTCCTGCGCTGTGATCAGATCAGCCAGATCTGAACAAGCAAGAGCTCCTGCCCCGCTAAGTCATAAGCTCGCCCCACCGGCTCCACTCGGAGTTAGCAGCTTTAAGAATCCTTTCTGAAAGGGACCGGGAGCTGTCCCGGGGGAGAACCTGTGGGACGCAGGTAGCACTGTGAGCGGTTTTGTTTGCTAGCTGCAGGAGTGCGGTGTCCAGCAGTCTCACCTGGGTTGCGGCTTTCCATGCCACCAGCACCCGCCTTGCCTGCTCTGCTGCCCCATGCATTGGGCCGGCTCCCAGGAGCAGCCGCCGCCGCAGCCACAGCTCTGGGTTTGGTGAGCTGCAATCTGTTAAAGAGATAAATAATGTGCTTGGCACGACACTCCTCCTCTCCTCTTTAATTTGTCTTACACAAGGAAAATTATAATTAAATCATTCAGGGTAAACCCTGGAGTGTAGAGAGGGGGAAAAACACACTTTGGTGAAGATTGCCAGTGGAAACCCACATCCCTGTTGTGCAGAGTGGGGGGCACATTTATCAGCATTCAGCACTGTGACGGGGGGCGGCCCATGTGATTTGTGGGGCGGATGCCAGTGCTCAAATCAAGGCTTGTTAAGATCCTGGCCCCGTGCGGTCACGGACAGGCGGCATCATTAGAATTCAGTGCTGGTGCCCTGTGTTCCGTGCTTCGGGGTTTCTCTCTACAATGTCGTGATGTTTATGGTGCTGATTACATAGAAATTCACATACCTCTGTTAGTACCTGAGAGGATCGGGTTCAGTGGGCTGAAGCTGGAGGGGAGCTTCAAGAGGGAGCAGGTGCACTACAGCCTCCCACTGTCGTGTTCCCCAGAAAGCAGGGGATCTTGACTTCAGAGGTAAATGGACAACTCCCAGGCCTGGCTGGCCAGCAGAGGAGGAGTTTCTGTCTGGTTTCCTGAACTGTCTGTCTCGCTCTAGAAACTTCCGAGTTTTGGTGTGGGTAAACAGAATAACAGAATGCAAATGAAACATTTATTAAAATGCTAAATTTAGTGAAGCCCTTTGAGCTTCCTGGATCAAAGCAGCTATGTAAATACAAATAGCAGTTACTACTTAAGTAATTGCTTGAATTAAAATTCTAAGTATCACATTCTGTTATGGGACACGAGGGAAAGGGAAGGGAACTCACGTTTGATCAGTTCCTTCTCAGTGCGGAGCCTGTGCTAGACACTGGCCTAGGAAGTGATGTCTCATTTTATCCACATGAGGTTGTTGTGCCCATTCCACAGATGAGAATATTGACTCAAAGAAGTAAAATAACTAGTAACCTGCAATCGCAGTACATATGCAGGATCCAAATTCAGGTGTGTCTTTTCAAACAGTACCATAAGTTTCCATTCAGCTTAGCAGTGACTACTTCATTATGGTCAGTTCTACCCAGTGCCCTTAAAAGACATTTTTAATTTAAATTCAGTTAAACAAAACATATATTGACAACCTACTGTGTGCACATCACTGCGTTTAGAGGAAAATCACCTTTCCCTAAGAGGAGGTGGGTGCGATGATCAAAATGTAAATCATTTATGGTATGAAACAGTACAGAAAGAAGAAACTGACCCCTCCTTCTGTGGGACATGCACACAGGTAAATGCGAAACAAGCCTCCCTCCTGAAGCACCCTCCCTCCCTTTCCTTCCTGCCTTATAAATCTTGCGATCGCTCATTGAACTCATCATATGGTCTTTATTTCAGCTGTCCTCTGGCGCCCAAATGAGAAATTCTCCCTTCTTTCTGATCCTTCCCAGCCTCTTGCCTTTGGCTCGAGCCACCCTCAGTGGATGTTTTACGACTTGGGTGTTTTCCTGACTCACGGCTCCTCTACTTGTTGGTTCAGGGCTTGCTTGCGCATCGGGTGCACCAGGCTTCTTTGCCCTCTGCCAAGATGGTGGCTGTGCACGCAGCCTCTGCTTGCTTTGAGGCCATCTCATTGTTCTCGCAAACAGTGGGCCCAGGCTGGGTGCTTTTCTCTCCAAGGTCTGACCTGCTCCTGTCCAGTCACGATAATCCTGCCCTCCCCTTCATTCTCATTCTCATTCATTGACGTCGCCCCGTGGATTCCAGTTGCTTGCATTTTCTGCGCTCCACGGTTGGCAGCTGCCTTCAAATAACCCCCGAAGGTTTTTGCTGGGGCAGTATACTTTTGGACAATCTCATGTGATCCACGGTGTCTGTTTTTGATTTATGGCCTCTTGACATATTGCCACGTATTTGGCTGTATAACAGTAGCGTTTGGGTTTATGGGTCCTGCTATTTTCAAAAGGCAGGGAATTTTGAAACACAGATATGCTTGTTGTTGTTGTTTTTTAACTGGATTCTGTGTTGATGAATAAATGTTGGTGCTCTTGAATTATTTGCTAAAATCCTAGAAATTTGTTCTCAGAACTGTTCCAGATACACGACTCTTTATCTTTTGCATATTCTCACACTAAGATTTAGGGTTTGTTAAGCCAGATATTTAAGCAGGAAATTGGAGTCCCCTCTGATAGTTCTTTCTCATTGTAATTTTTTAAAAATTTTTGAAAAGTCAGATATTGTTTTTTATTTCTTTTGAAGTGAAACATTGAGCAAACTATCCTAAATCTTTCTTTCCCATTACAGTATTTTGGGGAACCTGGGGCCAGATTGTTTCAAGTTGTCTTTAAAATTGTTGCTGTTACTTCTTGCCAGTGCCATGCTAAGACACAGAAGTGATCTGTTCACAGAGACTGGCGGGTTAACCCTGGCCAAATTGGGCCCTCTGTTGATTCTTGAAAATAAAGTTCTCTTGGGACAGTGTCACACCCCTCTACATACTGTCTGTGACTACCTTTACACTACAAGGGCAAGTTTGCGTAGTTGGAGTATTTAGTATCTGGCCATCCATTGATAAAGTTTACATACTCTTGACCTTAACCGTCACACCAGTGTCTGTCAGCTGGCCCAATGCTGTTCTTATGGTGTGCTTGTTAAACACACAGCTTTCTCTGCCTCTCTCAGGCCGACTTGGATTCCGTCGGTCAGAGACAGGCTGTGAGATTATGTAGCCGTTGCATATACCTGAGATTCTTGCTCTCAAAGGCTGCAGGTCCACAGCTTTGCCATCAAAACCTAGAAGCTTCTTGGAAACTCAGGGTCTACGCCCCCAGCCTGCTTTGTAGCCCTATCCCCGGGGGAGTTGGCTTGCCCGGTCAAGTTTGAGAAGCAGGGCGGCAACATGTTCGGTTCACCTGGATTCTGATCCAGTTGGAAAGACCAGAATTTGCCCCCACCAAATTCAGTTCATGTTGCAGACATGGCCCAGCAGCTAGCATGTCCCTCTCAACAGCTACTGCGAGACCTGTGCTGGAGCACTTTGGCTCCCCTGTAGCTCTGTGGCATAACCTCTTCCAGATTCTAGTTTCTCTTAGGAAATCAGGACCTGACAGATGGTGGTGGTGATAAATGCAGCTAACAGTTATTGAACTGTGACTTGGGGTTAGACACAGTGCAGGAAGGACTTGGCATAGGGCTTGACATTGATTTTCCCATTCATCTTCACCATAACCCTCTGGAGCACTGTCCCATTTGTGCCGCTGGTGTAGCTGGGGCCCAGAATGACTGTACAACTTGCACAAGTACACTGCTACTTAGTGACCATGCAGGGCCTGCTCCCAAGGTCTCCCTGACCCTCAGTATTTCCAGTGACTGCCACATTCTGGTGGTTTCCAGGTGAGTGGCTCATGAAAACCAATCCAGGCTTTTGATGGGACTCTCAAGTGGCTACAGGCCAGGTCATAACCTCTCGGGGTTACAGCCAGGGGCCAGACCTGTCTGTGCAGCCATGCTTAGAAGAAATTCCCTATTGCTGGTTTACCTGCCTCTCCCTGACCCCAACTTTCTGCAGGGCTGGGAGTCAGGAGACTGTCTCTTGGGTGTAGGGGAACAGGAAAGAGAAGTAGGCCTGGTCAGCTACGGAGGACAAAATACTGGTGCTTGTTTCTTCTCCAAAGCAAACTCTCGGTAGCCTCATATACCCTGTGTCAGAAGCCCCCTGTGGGCTGGTCATGCTGCCGTGTCTGGAGAGCTGTGGTCCACCTGCGTCAGTGCATCCCGGCCCCGTGCTTCTGGGTGTCAGCTGTAGGAGGGAGGGCTCCAGGGCCATGCCACATGGTGCTGTACCCCCTGCCTGCTGTTCACACGCACAGGGAGGTGAGGGGAGAAAAATCTGTAAAATACTGGCATGCTATGAGGGAAAGGTTTATGGGTGTTCTTGACTGTTCACTTTGTGGGGTGATTAAAAGAAAAAAAAAACTCGTCCATTATTCTCTAACAGCTGTTGTGCCGTACCTCAATAAAGTGCCTTTCACCATAACACTGCATCATTAGACTCTATAAATCTTTTCCTATTTATTGTGTTTAAATGATAAATGCTTTCCCATAAAATGACATCAGTGGTCTGAAGAGTCATGTTCATTTTATAAGTTTCTCTTAAGTTTGGTTGACTTTAATTTTTTTCCCCCTCGGGATCTTGTATAATACGTATCGCAACTGCAGGCTGTTGCATGTCTAACATGCCAGGTTCTGCCCCCCCTTCCCAGAATTGGACCCCTCCCCACCCGCCAGTTGCTTTGATCTCTTGGGTAGACATTCTTTCCTGATGTGCTACTGTTGCTGATGCGAGTTTTCTGCCAAATCCCTTTGTTGGCACCCAACTGTTTTGCGGGTGTTTGCACTTGGGTAGAAGGGCTTGAGCTCCCTCCTCCCCGACGCGCGTTAGCTTTCTGAGCGTTTATGCTCCTCCGGGCCGCTGGAGGAAAGCACGTGGCAGGAGAAGAGTGAGAAGCAACCTTTTGGGGACCTCTGATGGCCTCACCCATTGCACTGGCTTGCTTTCACCCTTTGCCTGTAACACGTTCTTAATGAAATGCACACCTTTACTCCTTGGCTTGGATGAAGAGAAAATTGTCTTTGGTGGCCATCGGAACCATCCAGAAATGCAAGAAGGGAAGCTAAGGATCTCCATCTAGAAGGCCATGTGGCTTGGGAAAGTTGTGCCATTGGCCATCGTTCTGTTGGGGAATATATGGCAGCTAGGCTTCCCAGGTTCTGAAGCCAGATATTGGAGAGGGTGTGGAGTGGGGTACCTGTTCCGGAGACTTCATGGAAGTCGGCTTGCTCCTTTACAAAGTGACTTTTCTGCATTGCTGTGCCAGCCCGTTGCTACTGCTGTTATTTTCGGCTAGTGTTACCCTGTAGCCTGGCTCTGCAGGTCTCTCCAAGGGAGCTGGGGCTCTGCTGAGTGGCAGTTTGCAAGGCTGGGGCCATGCAAACGAGCGCGTTACATATGCATAGCGTTCCTGAAGTTCTTTATCCCACCCCCCTTTGTAATCGGCCAAGTCCTAAGTATATCATAAAGTATATTCTCCTCATTAAAACAATAGGGGAAGCCCACAAAGGGAAGTTGTTAATATGTGTTCCAGCTTGTCACTTCTGCCTGCGTGAGTACAGAAGATAACCGTTCCTTGGGGAAACTATTTCGGGAATTGAGCAACAGATCTGCTAGCCTGAGAATTCTCTTAACTGTAATTTTCCTTTCTGTGTGTACTCAAAAATAACATTCTGATGGGCTCCTCGGTGCCACTGCACAGACAGAGCACAATTGCCTGCGCGCAGGTGGTGGTAATAGGGGACAGTCCCCCGGGCACATGTCGCCGAGAGTTGTACAGCTTGTTCAGTGTCTGCGCCCATATGGCGAGCTGTCCCATTCACGGAGAGGCGGCAGGGCCGAGCCGGGCGGGTGCCGTGGTCAGCGTAGTGTGAAAAGTACGCCGCCGCGCCAGCAGCCTCTGTCGCACAGTTTGTTGTATTGGAGATCTGAGTTACAGTGTGTGCACACGCCCATGCCCGTGCACGCGCACACACACACACCTGTACCTAAGGATTCGCTTCAGGAGCAGGCGTGCTGGTTTTTTTGGTCCCTCCTTCATTTTTAGAAGCGCACGGTTAACCCAGCAGGTCTAGTGCTGGTGCCTGAAATATATCCGCTTCATAGACAGTCACTTTGACAGGCAAGCATTTGGCATAGCAGTTAAGATACCAGGTAGGATGCTGACGTCCTGCATCCGAGTCCATGGGTTGGAAACCTGGCCGCGTTCCTGACTTCAGCTCCCTGCCAGTACGGACCCTAGGAGGTTGTGGTGCTGGGTTCAGCATTGGGTCTCTGGCACTCGTGGGGGAGGCTGGGATTGAGTTTCCAGCTCCTGGTGTAGGCCGGGCCCAGTCCCAGTAGGAGCAGGCACTTAATGGACTGACACAGTGGATGGGAGCGTTCTGTCTTTCCACCCTCAAAAGAAGAGGGACAGATTACAAGCTAAATTTGCTGTCTGTCCATGTTCTAAAAAGAAAGTTTGAAACACATATGTACAGATCTTTCTTGGTGATGTTTGTAAGTTAACTTAAGGACTGCATGCTCATACTAGAATTTATCTGTGAACCTCTCTCTGTGTCATTTTTCAGTTGTGAAAACTAATTTTTTTGTCCAGTTTGGATTGTTGGGCTTCCTGTTTTTTTGGTGTCTTAAGCCTTGAGAAAAAGGAAAAGGAGAAGAAAATCACTTATCAACCTCAGAAATCTGAGAGCAACAAAGCATTCCTTAGAGGTACTAGCAGTACAAAGGGAGAATCGAGAAAGCAGAGCGCCCCACGCCTCAGATGAGAAATAGGGACATTTTAAAAGGCACTTTGGAAAATGCACCAGAGCCTTTTCCATTTATATACTGTACTCAGATGTTGTTCTGCTATTTGTGTTCTTGTTTGGTAAACAAACAGACCCCATAGCAACTGCAGCGATGATATTTATACTACCTGTAGGACTTCCCTAAACAAATAGACACATTTTTATGCCCTGCAAATTTCATCCCTTTTATAGTCCTCCAGGAGATCAGTCTGATGATAGGGTGATCTGTTTCTTTCCTCCTCTTCTCCCTCCATCTTTGTTTTTTTCTGTTGTTGTTGTTCTTTGCTTAAAAAGAATAGTTTGAGGTGTATCTTTGAAGGCTCTTTTGTGTAGTGCGTATTTTACAACTTGGCCATGAATGTTGAAGGAGTTTGAGGATATATTATGGCAGAAGGGGAAGCAGACCTGAAGTGTTTGTGTAAATGATGTGGTATTTGCTTTCAAAGGGGTCATTTTAGTCATCTGGTAGAATTGCAGGTCATACATCCAAAAGGCTAATACTCCATCAAAATTATTACTATAGACCCACGAGTCAGGCAGGGGTCTATGGCTCTGTCTCTACTTTTATATCTGAAATATTGGTGGGAACATTGTGGTCCATATGAGCCCCTATATTCATTCAACTCACATTTTCCCGTATGAGTCATAGTTAAGACAAGAACAAGACGTCTCGTGTTAAAGATCAGTGTGAGAAATAAATGGCAGTTTACTTTAATTAGAAAAAAATTGACACCAAGAGCCGGAATAATCCGGTGGCGTTTGAATAAATTAGAGGATGGTACAAACGGAAATAAAAAGAAACTGAACAGGAATAAATGAGATGTTGTCCAGGGTTCAGCAGCAACAAAAGTGTATTCTTCAGCAGGACTGGTCACCGGGCAGTACTCACATGGACTTAGCAAGCTCTGGGCATGGGCAGATGGTATCCCAGGCCCTGTGTGTAATCGCTGTGAGCTCAGCCAACAAAGGCTGCCCACACAGAGTTCCCGGTGCAGTACAAGAAAACCAGAAGCGAGAGTTAGGTTCGGGGGGGGGGGGGGGGGGGGCAGGGAAGGAGCTAAGTGTTACTAGGTGGGGCTAAGGTTATTTGGAACAGCTGTTCTGGCAAACCCTCCCAGTGACCTGCAGAGAGAGGGAAGAGCCTGGCAGGCTAAGGGCACAGCAGAAGCAAAGGCCCCGAGGCAGAGCCAAAGGTATGACATGTTGGCTGCATCCTGGCCCATCCCCTCCTTAGTGGGAGGGCAGCTGTGTTGTTTAGTGGGGCCGTAAAAGTGTGGGCTGCAGAGCTGGACGTGGAAGGCCGGCTGCCCACTTGAGTTACTGAATCCTGCTGTGTCAGGTCTTGCCTCAGATATTAAATCGTGAGGCTTAAATGAGTTACTGCATGTTTCAGTCGCAGACGGTAGTAGGTGCTCAATAAAGCTTACCTGCTCTTGTTGGTTATCAAAGAAGCGCAGCGATGGAAGCGTGTACGCCGTGGGCTTTGTGGAAATAAGGAGTGCCGCCGGCCCCCGCGGTGTGTGCTCAGCCCCCTCTGCGCCGCGGGCCAGGTCCGTGAAGGAAAGGCGTTGATAACCATGAAGTTGGATGTTGCGCTGGGAGGAAAGTGGCCTGCAGGAGATGTCAAGGCCTGGAAGCTCTCAAGAGTAGTTTGAGATTTGCCCGCCGGGGCCCCACCTTCTCTGAGGAGACCTGGCCAGCCCGAGGGAGAATGCATGGGTCCGGGGGAGAGTGCGTCTCAGTCTTCACCTTGCCTAGGAATCCTCTGTTTCCGATTGTGGAAATCACGAGCCCAGGGCTTGTGCCCTGAGAGCCATGCCTGGAAACCCCCCAACTTCTCTGCCCGTGCCTGGGCTGAGGCACCCTTCCTCTTCCAAAGCCCTGCTACTCTGAGTTAGGAGAATCTGGGTTTGTTGCCAAAACTTCTTTCAAAGGAGAAGTCTTCCAGATTCTGGGCCAATGCAGACTCTTTTATGGAGCCCGGTTCTTTTTCAAAATTGCCACTGTTGCCCTGCAAGTCCTTTGTAAGTGCCCCGGTTTTGTCTTCCCCTCTTTTGGTGCTTCTGTTCTCTCTCTGCTCTGGTTCTGTTCCTTCCAGCAGCTGAGCTCCTCCTGATGCCATCAGGCCCAGAGCGAATATTTGAGCCCTTCCTGTTTGAGCGCCGGAGAATGGGGCCAAGGCCTTTTGGCGGGTGAGAAGTTACTGAGTCATAACCAATGCAGTGACTTCCTAACCTGCCTGACTGTTCACCTCATCAGTAACAAAAAAAAAAAAAAAAAAAAAAAAAATGGAAATACATCCCTACTGAAAGTATTTGTTAATCAGTAATATAGATGTTTCAATATATTGCCTATAGTTTTCTAACAGTGTGAGAAGTATTCAAGAGGGTACTTCAAAAAACTTCATGGAAAACGCTTATTATGGATTTCAAAATTGCACCAAAACAAATTTACCTTTAAAATTTACTTCTGTACTTATTTATTTGAAAGGGAGAAAGAAAGAGTTCCCAGGCACTGGCTCACTCCCTAAATGCCCGCAGTTGTTGGGGTTTGGCCAAGGCTGAAGCTTCAAGCCAGCAACTCAATCTGTGTGGCAGGAACCCAGTGACTTGAGCCATCACCTGTTGCTTCCCAGGGTCTGCATTAGTAGGAAACTGGAGTCGGGAGCTACAGGCACATATCAAATTTAGGCATTCCAGTGTGGGACAAGGGTGTCTTAACCACCAGGCCAAGCACCTGCCTCTATACTTACCTTTATTTTCATCTTACATGAGGTTCTTGAAGTTTCCCCTCATATTCGTAAACACACATGTGTATGTGCATTAGAAGCTCTGACGTTATCTTCACATAAAAACTTTAATATTCTCACACACACATGGAACGTATGCATCCCACGGTGGAGACTGATCTAGTAACCTAATGTGGTTTTTGCCAACTAGTTGTGCGATAAAATCTGCTGAATTAAAGGTAGAGAAGAGCTTAATCCAGTGACCGTTAATGAAGCATCTTATACTACGGAGAAACAAAAGTAATTTAGAAAGTAGGGAGTGATTCTAAGAAAACACAAGCACAAGTGCCTTAGGATTCGGAGGCATTTTGTGTCTTTAGCCCAGTTGCCCATTCGTCTCCTGCTGTGTCGTCTGGTTCTCTTGTATGGTACTTTTCTGGAATCTGATATCATTCTTGGAGGCCTTGCACTGACTCGTGAAGAGAATGGGGAGAAAATAAGTAAGAATTAGTATCGGAACTGTTCTGTCCTCTGGTTTTCCGGGTGTCGTCGGTTCCTCTAACACACAGGCAGGACCCACGCAGACCCTGTGATGCACCGACGCAGACGCCGCAGCACTGACATAATGAGAATGCTGGCGTAAATGGTGCTAATAACTTGTGGATTAGTGGTCCCTATCCCCGTGGTCGCAGTTGCTCATACCAGTCCTTGGAAAGCCTGCTGTCTTCCTAACAAGATCCCAGTGTTAATGCTGCAAGCGATCAGCTCTTAGTTGCAAACTCAGAATAGTCCTGAGCGGCATCCGTGACAAACGCTGGACCTCTGCCTCTCCTTGTTCTTTTCCTTTATTTATTCCTTCACTCATCACCGTGCACACGCAGGCCTTCTGCCCTTGTCACCACCTGCTCCCTGTTTGTGATTGTGTCGTGAGCCGAATGCACCAGCCGGCCTCCAGCACTGTCACTCCACTGCTCTGTTGTCCTGCATGCCGTGTCCTCCTGGCACCTGAGAATTGAAATGGTGTGTTTCATGCGTGTCACTGGACATGGAAGAAGGCTGCTTAGTGAAAGGGTTGGTGATGGAAGTAACTGCCAGACCTCCTGCTTACCATGATGCCCAGTGTCACGTTGCTACCGTTGGTATGGCAGCCAGTTGCTAGTCAGATGCTCACCGTACACATGAGACACCCCAGGGTCCCAAAAGATAAGTTTGGGTCCCCGGAGCACCTGTGCCTTGGGACCTTTGTGGGTCTTTGTCTCCTTAGTCCAGGGTGGCTCTGAGAGAGAATTCTGATTAGAGTGTGTCCCAGAGACTTGCCCCAGGCTCAGCATCCACCGAGGAGGTGAGTCCAGCCACAGTTGCATCTCCATCTCCTGGAGGGATGACGTCATGAACTTTGGGTTCAGTCGCCTGTTTTATGTGCCCCATTATCATGAGGTTTTCCCTGGTCTGCTTATCTGATTTTCTTCATATGGAGTCATGTGAAAGTTAAGTAAAATGATTTTCATCCTAGAAAAACCTTATCCATGAAATCAGAGGTCAGAGGTGCTAGATAGATAGGCTTGTATTTTGTGTACAAGAAGTTAAATAAGCGTTCTTGCTCCACTTGACACCGCGTGGGTGACCGCTGAGTGCAGTGGTATCGTGCGGTGGCCCATTCTCATAGGAATCCCTGATTTTTTGCAGAGGATTGGAACCTTGACTGGGTGCATTTAAGCCTTTGCTTTCTTAGAAAAATCTAGACCTGTTCCTTTCTTTCCCTAAACAAAAGTTCCTCCCAGCCCCTCTTTGCCTCACATAGGTCCCTACTTCCGGGCTTAGAGGATACCTGAAGCACAGTTACAGGGTGGGGACCGTGGAGTTGTGAGGTGCCGTCACAGACCCCTTGATTGAAGAGTGTGCACTGGGCTGGGCTTGATCAGTGTAGCAGCTGGCAAACCTTCACTGACCAGATCACTCAGCAGCTCTGTCTGTGCTCACGTAAAAGTTGGTATTTGTTAAACAGCAACAGAGAATGACCTTTTCCCTATGCTAACTTCCTTCAGCCTTACCTGTAATTTATGTACACACACACACACACACACAACACACACACATTTAATAGCATTGCTTATAGTTCTTCAGTAACTCTGAGCCAACCATCATTTTTACTAGTTTGTAGCTGTTAGTGAGATTGCCCAATGCCATCCCTTCACATATTTATCCTTCTCTGCCTTTCTTTTTGACCCGTGATGCATAAAGAAGGCGCTCTCTCAGTGCACATCTCTAAGTGCATCTCTAAGTGTAATCCTTTCGAAGGCAGGGGCAGAACCAGGAACTCCCAGGGCCTTTGTGCTCAAGTTGTGGCCCTGGCCCAGCAACGCAGGCATCACCCAGGAGCTTGTTAGACACGTGTAGTCCTGGGCCCCATCCCGGAACAAGCGCATCCGAATCTGCAAGTTAAAAAGGTTTTGGAAGTTAAAAATGATCATTTTGTCTACAATAAAGGTTGAGAAGCAAAATTACTATTGAATTGATAATGAAGTTTGAGAAGCGCTCCTCTAAGGAACAGCAGTGGGAGAGAATGGTAGTGTAGCCCTCTCCCTAGACACAGTTCGTATAAGCTCTGGGGCCCAGCCAACGGTTCTCGAGTCATTCCTGCCATCTGCAGTCTTTGGCCTGTCTACAGGTACCTGTTTTAGTGTTTTTCTGAAAATTGGTTAATTTGCATAGGTTTTGTAGTAAGTTAACTACTGAGGACTCCTGATGCTGAGGTACTAGTCAGCGTTCCTTCTTGCAGGCCAGTGCAGGAAGCTGTCACCAGGAAAGTTTGGTTTACCACTCATAGTCACCAACCCACTACTGGTGGTAGACACCAACCTGAGGACCACTAGGAGAGGCCACCCAGTCTCTTCCAGGATACTTCTACTCTGCAAGAAAGAAACAAAGGGAAAACCACCCCGGACCTCAGGGGTGAACAGCTGGTGTCTCAGATGCGAAGTTAGTTTCAGGTAGTCCTCGCATCTCGAGCCACAATGCTGAGAGCAGATAATAACAATAATCTCCATCATTGTTTAAAAGCACAAATCTGGTGCTTAATAGACTAATTCACAGTCACTCCAATTGCAAGTTTTACTCATGAATATCATATCGCAAGGGAATGTGAAATCCTCTAATTAAACATGATTTGAAAAGCAGCAGAAAATTGAGATGATGAGCATTCTGGGGAAGGAGAGTCAAGGAGTCCCTGCATGAGAGGGAAGGGGCGAGAAGCACGTGTGTGTTGTAGCCGGTGGAGAATCCGTCTTCACTCACTCGAGGGTGGGCCCTTTAATAGGCTTTAACAAAACACCCTTCTCTTTGTGGTAGGATTACTGAGCCCACTGTCAACTGACTCTTGCATAAGCAGTTAATAAACATGTGGGGTGGTGTTGCACAGTGAGTGAGAAGCAAACTTGATGGCTCTATGCTAGAAATGTGATAGCTACCTTGTGTCCCAGCTCCTCAGTGTGAGTAAGAGGCCCATCTGCTTCCCTGAGTGTCTTCCGTGACAGTTAAAGGAGAAAGGTCACTTTGACAGAATGCCAGGAGAGCACACGCAGCGCTGGCATCATGGGGTCTCCTGTTCCCACATCTCCTTCAGGCAGGTGTAAGGACCTTTCCCCCTTGATGCGGCCATGCAGAACAAGAAGAAACTTGACCGGTCGTTGTGTTTTCTGCAAGGGATTGTGATTGGATTTCCAGCTGATTTGGAGAAGGTACATA
The DNA here is from genome assembly GCF_964237555.1 of Oryctolagus cuniculus. Classification (NCBI taxonomy): domain Eukaryota; kingdom Metazoa; phylum Chordata; class Mammalia; order Lagomorpha; family Leporidae; genus Oryctolagus; species Oryctolagus cuniculus. The sequence goes on from NC_091441.1 coordinate 78,213,886, forward strand.
ATGGGAGGGGAAAAAAAATCTCAGAAGTATAAACTCTAAAATGAAAAATGATAGTACCTGATTACTGTCTTTTGTGATGGTGAATCTGCATTGCTCTTCTTCTTAAGCTTGTTTGTGATTAGGTACCAAGGCTGTCTCATCTAGTTTGCTAGCATTTTATGTGGTTGAACATCTTTCATTCCAGCTGACTTACTGTAGGAGGGGACTTCAAAAAGTTCATGGAACAGTGGAATGAAAATATGTTTATTTTGGTGTAAAAAATTTTTTGACAGCCTGCAGAGTTTTTGATTTTATTTTTTACTTACTTTTAAAATATTTATTTACTTGAAAGACTTAGAAAAGAAGGAAAGACAGAGAAGTCTTCCATCCACTGATTCATTCCCTAGTTGGCTGCAATGACTGGGACTGGACCAGGCCAAAGTCAGGGGCCAGGAGCTTTTTCTGGGTCTTCCGTGTAGGTGGCAAGAGCCCAGATACTTGGGCCATCCTCCGCTACTTTCTCAGGTGCAATTGGCAGGGAGCTGGATTGGAAGTGGAGCAGCCGGCACTGGAACTGGTGCCCATATGGGATGCCAGCCTTGCAGGTGGAAGCTTTACATGCTAAGCCACAGCACTGGTCTTCTGCAGAGTTTTTAAAATAATATGCAATCTTCATGAATGTTTTGAAGATCCCTCATAAATACAATGTCAAAATTTTTGTGCCATAATAAACTGATATATTTTTTTTTTTAAGATTTATTTTGAAAGGTAGAATTACATAGAAAGGGAGGGACAGATATCTTCCATCCACTGGTTCACTCCGCAAACGGCCACAATGGTTGGGGCTGGGCCAATCCAAAGCCAGGAGCCAGGAGCTTCTTCCGGGTCTCCCATGTGGGTGCAGGGGCCCAAGGACTTGGGCCATTTTCTACTGCTTTCCCAGGCCATCAGCAGAGAGCTGGATTGGAAATGGAGCAGCTGGGACTTGAACCAGTGGGATGCCAGTGCTGCAGGCAGTGGCTTTACCTAGCACCAGCCCCAATAAGCTTACCTTTTAACTCAAATTTTCCAGGAATTTTTTTGTATGCTCTTGTATACCTCACAAATGCATCACTTAGTTATTGAAAATTTAGTAATTTCAAATCCAGAGTCTGATTTATCAGAGATTGATAGCCCCATATTCAAACCTAAGCAAGCCCTGATAGGGCACTTAACAATCTCATTGAAAGTAAAACATGGTAACAAAGTAGCAGGCAAGGAAATTGGGTGAGAATGAAAAAGGGAAGAAAGAAAAAAGACAAAATGAGACTGTTTTTGGGTGAGCTGTAATTGAAGAATTAAGTGATTAAATGAAAAAGCTTTGAAATAGTAGTGGCTTTCTTCGAAAGTTGCCACTGGTAGGATTACAGTTTTGCACTGAACACTTTTTAATACTGTAACAGTCCTGAAACTGTGTATTTAGAGAACAGCTTTCGGGGGCTGGCATGTAGAAACAGTGCCGGGCCTTGATGAAAAGTAAAGTTCTGTTCCATTTGTGAGTGAAGTGGAGAGAGCCACTTAGCACATTCTGAAAAGGACTTTTCAGTGTTCAGAGATCTGGGATACAGGCTTGGCCCTTGGCATTCATTCTTCACCAAGTTCATCTGCTGAGGTTTTATTTTTATTAAGCAGTTATCTCTTCCCCCATCTATCCAACCTCAAAATTATTTTTTATAGTTAAATATAATTCCAAAGGTTGCTTTATAATTTAACTGCAAGTTCCTTTGAGAACGTGAGCTGTATGTTGGGGAAAGAAATCTAGGGAAAGTGAAAATTCAAAAACTATCCTAATGTTTACATTTATGTTCAACTGATGTTTGACAAAGGTGCAAAACACTTCATTAGAGATAGAATTGTGGGCCGGCACTATGGCGCACTAGGTTAATCCTCCACCTGAGGCACTGGCATCCCATGTGGGCATCGGTTCTAGTCCCAGTTGCTCCTCTTCCGGTTCAGCTCTCTGCTATGGCCTGGAAGGCAGTGGAAGATGGCCCAAGTACTTGGGCCCCTGTACTCACATGGGAGACCAGGAAGAGACATCTGGCTCCTGGCTTCGGATCGGCGCAGCTCCAGCCATTCCCGCCATTTGGGGAGTGAACCGACAGAAGGAAGACCTTTCTCTGTCTCTCTCTCTCTCACTGTCTGTAACTCTACCAGTCAAATTAAAAAAAAAAAAAATTGTTTTTTCATCAAATGTGGTTGTGACAACATTCAAAGGAAAAACATTTGACCCCTACCTCACATCATATACAAAATTCAGCTTACACTGTACCATAGGCTAAAAAACTCTCAGAAGAAAACCTAAGCACCCATGTTCGTTACCTTAGATCAGGTGGTGGTTTCTTAGATGTGACATCTAAAGCACAACGAGGGACAGGCATTCGACCCAGTGGGTAAGAAGTCAGTCAGACCCCTAGATCCTATCATAGTTCTTGAGTTTGATTCCTGGAATGTGGACCTTGGGAGATAGCAGTGATGGCTCAAGTACTTAGGTCCTGCCACCCACGTGGCAAATGTGTACTAGGTTTCCACCCTGTGGCTGCAGGGATTCAGGGAATAAACCAGCAGATCTAACACACTGTGTCTTTCATGTTTGTTCTCTCTCTCTCTGGCTGCCTCTCAAACAAATGAAATAAATATTACATAATTTAAACATATAAAGAACCAAAGGGAAAAAGCAGATAAACTGAATTATATCAAAATTAAAAACCTTTGTATGAGGCAGGTGTTTGGCCTAGTGGTGAAGGTGTTGATCCGGATGCCTGCATCCTGTGTTTCAGCACCAGTGTTCAGATCCCAGCTCTGCTGCTGAATCAGGCTTCCTGCCGCTACACACCCGGAGAGGCAGCAGGTGACAGCTCAAGTAGTTGAGGCCCTGCCACCCACATGAGAGACCTGGATTGAATTCCTAGCTTCCTGCCCGGCCCTGGCCACTGTGGGCATTCAGGGAGTGAACCAGTGTTTAGCACCTGTTCCCTTTGCACCTCTCAAGTAATTAAACAAATTAAAAACCACAAAGCTTTTGAGCCTCAAGAAAGTATAAAGATAACACACAAAACAGGAGTAAGTTTGTGTAAATCATACATCTGATATTTGTATCCAAAATATCGATATAGATGTATATCGCACTCTTACAACTCAATGATAAAAGGCAATCCACTTAAAAAATAGACAACTTAAAAAGACACTTCCATAAAGAAGATATACAAATGGCCAATAAACACAGGAAAATGTGTTCAACTTCATTAATCATTAAAGCAATGCAAATCAAAACCACAAGGAGGTAGCACTTTACATCCACAAGAATGGCTGAAATAAAGACAGAACAGTAAATGCTGGTGAAGATGTATGGAACTGGAACATCTAGACAGTGCAGGTGAGATTATAAAGACTTTGGGAAGTAGTCTGGCACATCCTCAAAATGTTAACCATAGCATTACCACCTGACCCAACAGTCCTACTCCCAGATACGTAGCCAAGAGAACTGAAGACAGGTACTCAAATTCATGTACCTGCAGGTTCATAGCCACACTGCTCACAACAGCCAAAATGTAGAAACAGGCCAAATGTTCACCCACAAATAAATAGATAAAAAGTGTGCCATGCATATATAATGGATCAGTACAAGTACACTTTTTAAAGTTCATGGAAAATATGCTTATCTAGATGCAAAATTTTTTGAAATTCATGCATAGTAGTTTTCCCATAAAACGCTTTCCATGAACTTAAAATTTTATTTTTTTAGGATTTATTTATTTATTTGAGAGGTAGAGTTACAGTGAGAGGAAGAGACAGAGAGAAAGGTCTTCCATCTGCTGGTTCACTCCCCAAGTGGATGCAAAGGCTGGAGCTAAGCCAATCCGGAGCCAGGAGCTTCTTGCGGGTCTCCCACAAGGGTGCAGAGACCCAAGTGCTTGAGTCATCTTCCACTGCTTTCCCAGGCCGTAGCAGAGAGCTGGATGGGAAGAGCAGCAGCTGGGACTAGAACCGGTGCCCATATGGGATGCTGGTACCACAGGCGGAGGATTAACCACAGTGCTGGCCTCTAAAATTTTATTTTTTGACTGACAAAGACAGAGCTCTCATTTGCTGGTTCAGTCCCCAAATGCCCATGGCAGGGCAGGGATGGGAGCCAGGAGCCAGGAGCCAGGAACTCAATCCAGGTCTCCCATATGGGTGGTAGGGATCCTGTTGGGTGAGCCATCACTGCTTGCCATGGTCTGTGTTGGCAAGAAGCTGGAATCAGAAGCTAAAGTCAGGAATTGAACTCAGGTACTCTGATGCGGCAAACAGACATCTAAACTGCTGGGCCAAACTCCTGCCCCTCTGAGATCTAAGGCCTCATACTCAGGTAAGAAAAAGAATGAAGTACCGATAGTGTGCCACAGTGTGAATGAATGAACCTCCCAAACATGAACGCTGGGTTAAAGGAGCCAGACACGAAAGAGCACATGGTATATGAAACCATTGATAGGAAACGTCTGGGATAGGCAGGGCTCTGGAGACAGTAGACCAGTGATGGGCGGGGCTTGGGAGGAAGTGGGGCGTGACTGCTGGTAGGTACAGGATTTCTCTTGGGGGGCGACGGTGTTCTAAAATGAGGTTGTGGTAATATTGTGGTGATTGGTATGCAGCTCTGAATATATGGAAAACCATTGATGTGGACACTTCAAATGGGTGAATTTTAGGATATTTGAGAGAGAACTCTGGGAGAATCTTAGGAAAAGGCTCCACAATTTTGAGTGATCAGAGAATGCCCAAAGTGGATTTCCGTAGCTTCCTTTGCCAAGCACCATGGCCGTGAAATACTGCACGGTTTGTAAGTTTGGCATGATCTGGGGGTAGAGAGGGTGCGCACTTGTGTGCACAGGTGCAACCCATTCTGCAGATGAATCCGAAATTTACAGAAGAAGGAGGCAGCAGATTAGGAAAGAGGAGACCACAAATCAGGGAGAGGCTTAGCGGGCAGCCCCGGGAACGCGGGTCAGCGCACAGGAAAAGCTGAGCACGGGCCTTCAGCCGCAGGGAACCTGGGCGTTTATATTGGCAGGAAGGGTCCAGGGCTCAGGGCTGTCTCTGCTCTCCTCATCTCCTTCGAAGATTCCTCCGCTCTCATTCGCCACAGGGAAAGTGAGCTTAGGGGCTAGCTGAGTAACGATCACTACAGATGACAGGTGACAGACTTGAGACGTTGTCCTTGCTTTGAGCAGGTGAATTAATAATTCTAGGTTCAGGTTTGGGGTAAGCAGTGAGCGAGGACACATAACAGAGAAGTCCCCCATCCCTAGCAGATACAATCTGAAAGGCCAAGGGCACCGCTGGCTAGTATGTTCTGACGTCGAAGAAATAATGGACAGAAATACCTTGTAAAAATGCCATGAATGACACCATTGCCCCACACTGAATATCTGCTGTGTTTGTTACATATTTATATGTAATGCTGCTTTCCATAGCAAGCTGGTTCTTTCTCATCTGAAATGCTATCACTATTCTCGTGTTAAAATTATACTTAATTTTTACATATCAAGGATTATCAAGAGAAATTTAAATCAGCTGGCTTTTCTTGAATGCATACTGTCTGTGCTTCATACTCAGAGCAAAATTAAATAATAGAAAAGTATCTTAATATCATCTCGCGGCTTTGCATAATTCTGGTCTTTACCTAAAAGAATTTCTGTTTTTTAGAGACCATCGCTGATTTAGCGTGCATCCACATAGAAGTGAAACAGAGCACAGTGTTTATTGTCTGCTCATTCATAAAGCAGCATAAGGGTTGTGAGCCGGGGGTGCTGTGTGAGGCGCTGAGTAGTATGTGGATATGAACGGGTAAGCGGTCCCTGCCCTGCCCCCGGTGGTATTCGCTCCAGGAAGTTAGAACAGAAAGCACTTGATTAAACAGTTGACCCTGAAGTTTGAAAATGAAAACTTTGGCACTAGTGGGTTGCATTCCCTTAAAGACCAGGCAGATCTTTATCCAGCACGGGCCCTGGCGGCCTCTCCCACGGCTTCCTCGGTGCACTGGCGAGCTCCCTTCTGCAGCTGATGGAAACGAGAGGGCTCGCTGCTCCGTCAGATGCTCCGATCGTCATTTTCCCACCATCTTTCGTTCTGTAAATGCAGTTCTAAATTAATTCAAGTTAAAAAACATTATTTTGCTCATTTTTTATTTCCCTTCTTGTCCCTTTTGGCACGACCCAGAAGGCAGTAAGAATATAAATGCCTGTTCCACTTTTGTGATGAAACAGAAACGCTTCCATTCAGAGGTGCAGCTGGTGTTGTCTGGTGGTGCTTCATACAGCATGACTCAAAGGCCAGAAGCGAGCCTCCGCCACACGTGCGGCGAGCATGTGCCTTTCGCGATGCCACTGTCACAGCAAATGGCAGTCTGAAAATCGAGTCATGCATAGCCTGTGATTTTTTTTTATACTGTGTGTGTATGAACAAAAAAAATTAATGATTGTACAGCAAAATAGTTCCGTCACATACAAAATGAAAACCTCACAAGATTTAAAAAGGGACAGTGGTTCCCAGCAAACCCTGACCCTGGCACACCCCCGCAGGGGCAGCAGTTGCCACTGTTCTGAACCCCTCTTCCTGGAGATGCTCTGTCCCTGCACCCCTGCCAGGGCATTTGCTTTTCTCCCAGAGTGAAACGCTTGCATCAGACAAATGTATGTTTGAAAGTGCAGATTCGAGAAGCGAGTAGTGTGTGTGGAAGGTGTCCCATTTTGAAGGGAGTGATGCATCAGAAGAGAAGTGTAGAGTCATCTGTGGACAGTGATGTCGGGGTGGGGGTTCTTAGGAGGCCCTGGGGAGTGTGCTCTGTTCCTTAGCCGACTCAGTATTGTGCAGACTCAGATAAACAAGAGCATAGCATCCTTCCTAATACAGAATACTGTTTCAAGTGTGAGACACACGTTCAGAAGGTCTTCCCATGGTGCGAATATGTGCCTGCATGTGAGGGGTTGGCGTTTCCTTAGACTCAGGTGTAACTGGTTGACCCTCTAAGGACAAAGTGTGTTGCCATCTGTGTTTAGCTTTGAATTAATGGTACCAAGTTGAAATAAAATTCTTACAGAAAAGTGATTTTTTAAAAAAGGTTTATTTTTTAATTTAATTTGAAAGGCAGAGTTACAGAGGGCAGGAAAGATAGTGATCACCGGTTCACCCCCAAATGGCTATAAAGGCTGGGGCTGGGCCAGGCTGAAGCCAGGCACCAGGAGCTTCTTCTGGGTCTCCCATGTGGGTGCAGGGGCCCGAGCAGTTGAGCCATCCTCCAGTGCTTTCCCAGGCCATTAGCAGGGAGCTGGATCGGAAGTGGAGCAGCTGGGACATGAACCATTGCCTGCGTGGGATGCCAGCTTTGCAGGCGATGGCTCTACCTTTCTGCCATGCTTTACAAATGATTTAGCCAGAAAACAGAAGAGGGAATGGAAAACATGTTGTTATGTCTTGTCCATCTTATTTCTCATCATAAATTTGTTTTGCAAATGCCTGTTGTTGTTTTCTTTCATGTTATTGTCGGAACACTCGTGGCTCCATTCAAGAAGCACAGAATGATCGTTTATGGTTCCTGATTAATGATAATAATTTTGCAGCCTAACTAGTTCAGGTTCCTTGTTTCCAAATTGAAGAACTGCCCAGAATGACACGTAACGGCCAAGAATGGACTCGTCGGAAGGATAAAAAAGAGCAACTTGATAGAATATTCATAGTGGGTTTTAAATCTTGTTACTCATTGATTGAATGATTCCATTTCTCTGACTGTATCCTTGGCTAGAAATCTGTTGTAACATCCTGGAATGGGCAGCCTGATAGATTGTTTTCTGACATGATTCGCAACTAGCAGAAGGAAACCTCCATAGCCAGCTAGAAGAAGCATCAGGTGAATCTCAGCAGAGGGCCGGAGCCAAGAGGGTCCACAGTGGACCGCAACAGTCAGGAAGTATGGTTTTTCAGGAAAAAAGTGGGTAACAAGAAAATTTTTTTTAAAGAAGATTTTGTTTATTTATTTGAGAGGTAGAGAGAGACAGAGACATCTCCCATCTGCTGGTTCACTCCCCAAATGGCTGCGATGGCCAGGGCTGAGCCAGGAGCCAGGAGCTTTTCTTCTGGGTTTCCCACATGGGTGTAGGGGCCCAAGGACTTGGGCCATCTTCTGCTTTTCCAGGTCATTAGCCAGGGAACTGGATCGGAAGTGGAGCAGCTGGGACTTGAACCAGTGCCCATATGGGATGCTGGTGCTGCAGGCAAAGGCTTAACTGGCTATACCACAGCGCCGGCCCCAAGAGATTATTTACAAAATAAGGTTGAATATCACAGAATGTTAGACAACTTCATGCCTGCCTTTGTCAAAAGCGTGTGTGTGCATGTGTATATTGAGGAATTTTTGTTCTTTTCCCACAACAAATATGTATTTTAAAAATGTGAGAATGTTCTAAATAATCTTTCAAAATATACTACAGAAAATAATTATGAATATTCGTTTTTTTTTCTTTTTCAGCTATTAGTAGTTTTCTTTTTAAATGATTTTCTTCTGTCTCAGGCTTTAGTACAATTGAAGGATTCTTTCATTTCTAATAATTTTTTAAAAATTCTACTTTTGAATCATGTCTACTTTATTCATGAATGTATCTGAAGATGATCACGAAGAGGTAGTGATTCTTTCCTTGAGTCTGATGGAATTTTACCCTCAACGGCTTAGGGAATGTGCTTTTATTGTGGAGCTTTATGAGTTTCGTTCAGCACAGCTATCTCAGTTCCTCCGCTGTTCTTGCACGAGGAGTATCTTTCCTCACTTTCACAAGTGGTTTCTCTCCCTCCTCTCTCCCTCCCTCCCTCCTCCTCTCTCTCTCCCTCCTTCTCTCTCTCTCCCTCCTTCTCTCTCTCTCTCTCTCTCTCATCCCAGACTTTATTTTTTATTTTCTACTTTAGGTCAAAACAGCTTGTCATTATTTTCAAATGAGTTTTCTAGCAAAATCATCCACAAATAACCAGGAGACCTAATGAGCTTTGATGAAGTAAAGCTCTGTGTGTGTTTACTCTTAATGCTCCTTAGTTTCAGCGTTCATAGTCTACTCACTGTGGATTAATTATAAGTCGGGGACAAGTGGCACTTGTGCACATATGCTCTAATAATGTGAACTGATAAAATATAAGAACACACATCCTGATGGCGATATAAAATGCAGGCATCTGTGTGTGTGTGCACATACCTGTGAGTGTGTGCTCATGATTCACAGTGCTTGAAGTTCAAAGTCAGGCAGAGGCAGTGGAGTAAGTTGCAAAACAGCCCTTCCCATGAAGGGAATGTGCTTGAGTACAAAACAGAGCTCTGAATGTTAGTTTTACATTTCTATTTGATGGAATCTAAGGTTATGGAAACGACTGTAAAAATAATTTGTCTGAAAGGAGTCTGGATGCAGAAATCTAATAGAGAAAATATTTGAGAATATGGTTCATCGGCGAGTGCAACAGATACTCTTCCCCAAGCACCACATGGCGCGGATCAAAGCATCCCATGACTTGGATCTGTGTGGCCAAATCATTACGTATTGATTGGAACCCCACTGGAGGATTAACCCCTTCTTGTTCATGCTATGTTGTCTCTCACTCTTGGTGTCTGTAATTTTAGAACTATCACCTTCCTGCCATTATTAGCTTTATTTTATAAGGCAAATCATATACTTAGCTATCTTTGTTTTACTAAATTATTTTGTTATTCTTCTAAATTTAATTGCACTGTTCTTTGCTGGATAAAATTGTAGGGGGAAAAAAGTCTGGGATTATACGAAAGCACTTTCTAGGGGAAAGAAGGAGGAAAAAATATTTAGCTTTCTGGGTAGGAAACATAGCAATAGAATCTCAAAATCAAGTAGGTTTTACGCTTTTCACTATGTAGATGCAGTAAGTTCTGGCTTTTAAAGAATCCCTTGCAGTCTGACTAGAGAGCTTTGCATTGAATAAAAAGCCTGTCAAAAACCTGTCACACATAGATGTATGTTTCTAATGTTTAGGTAGTTGCACCTGAATGTGTTTAGAACATAATGGTGAGCTGCCGCCGCGGCTCAACAGGCTAATCCTCTGCCTAGCGGCGCCGGCACACCGGGTTCTAGTCCCAGTCGGGGCGCCGGATTCTGTCCCGGTTGCCCCTCTTCCAGGCCAGCTCTCTGCTGTGGCCCAGGAGTGCAGTGGAGGATGGCCCAAGTGCTTGGGCCCTGCACCCCATGGGAGACCAGGATAAGTACCTGGCTCCTGCCATCGGATCAGCGCGGTGCGCCGGTCGCAGCACTGGCCGCGGCGGCCATTGGAGGGTGACCCAACGGCAAAGGAAGACCTTTCTCTCCGTCTCTCTCACTGTCCACTCTGCCTGGTGAAAAAAAAAAAAAAAAAAAAGAACATAATGGTCTAACTCTTATAATGTAACTCTTTGTCACTATTAAACGGTACAGAATTAATGAGCAAATTCCAGGGGAAGAGGCAGTCAGAGGGTTGTCATGTCATGTGCACAGTCGGCTGTGAGGCCGCCTCTTTGCTGGTGGCCTGGCTCTCAGTAGAAGGCTCATTCTCTTGTCTTCTGTGGTTTTTCTTGCAGTTTGTCCCACGAGGAACATCCCCATAGCCACCCTCTCTATGGACACGGCGTGTGCAAGTGGCCAGGCTGTGAAGCAGTGTGTGAAGATTTCCAGTCGTTTCTAAAGTAAGAATGACTTGATTTTGTTTTCTTCTTTTTATAGCCACCCCCTACCCCGCCCCCGGCACCATTCGTGCTTTTGCTTATGTTTGCTTATAAAGTCCATTTTCGATGGAGAGTTTCAACCCACCCTCTTCAGCATAGCCTCAGAAATCACAAGTTCTCTTCCTCTGTCAAAGGAATGGGTACAAAATCTACTAGGGGATGCCCTGCAAAGGGAAAAAGACTTAAACCTGCAGGCAGGAATACTCTTACTAAAACCCTATATTTACCCATTTTTCAGATTGACAGTGATTCCTAAAAAATTCCCCACTGTTAAACTTCCAGCAATTTAGTTGCCATTTTACTCATGTCCCTCCATATTACAAATCACTGACAAATGTACTAACTAATTTTGTAGCACTGTTGACCATGACTGGCCAATGTCATCTTGGTGAGTGGGCCCTTTCTTTCTTGATCTACACATGACTTCACAAATGTGAGAAATGGATGCTGAGGAAATGATACCAGTTTGATTCTTCTCTTCCTTCCTCACATACTGTTGGTGACTTTTGTTCAGGTTCTTGCCCTGAGAGACAGAAAGGAGTAAGTGTATTTTTTACAGTCTTGGGTTTACCCATTTGAATCCATTATAAGGATAGACTGTCTCCATATATAAGTGATAGGTTAAGTCTTCCCAAAGCTGTCATGAAAGACTTCAACACACCTTCATATTTACCTAACCTGTGTTACATTGTCATTTAAAAAATTACACTTACACTAACTTGTTTTTTTAACATTACATAAATATATTCATAATATCATTTATTATTGACATAGGAACTAAATTTATACTTGATAAATATGTAATTTAATAAACTAGGTACATATATCATGTACAACCAGATGTGTGATGGTTTTATTTATTACAATTTTATTTATTTTCACTTTATTTGAAAGGTAGAGAGATAAGAGAGCTTGCCCGTATGCTGGTTCACTCAAATGCCTACAACAGCCAGGGCTGGGCCAGGCCAAAGCCAGGAGCCTAGAACTCAGTCCAGATCTGCCACGTGGGTGGCAGAGACCCAAGCACTTGAGACATCACCTCTGCCTCCCAGGGTGCGCATTAGCAGGAAACGGTCAGAAGTGGCAGAGCCAGGTCTTAACCCAAGCACTCTGCTTTGGGGTGCAGGCATCCCAAGCGGCGCATTACCTGCTGCCCAGTTATCTGTCCCCGGATGATGGCTTTCAGCTTGGATGCCGGGGACTCTTTTCCTCATTGAAGCCCCGGGGAAACAGAGGTAGTTTGATTGATGTGTAGTCTCCACTGTTGTGTGGCCTCTATACAGTTAGAACAGTTTGTGTGTCTATCTTTGTGAACCTGGGTAGAAATAGTGTAATAAAACCACCCTTAGGGATATGTCCCGTGTTACCTGCACGTCGCTTGGGTGAATATAGGTTTTTGACTAATGAATGGAAGCCTGTGAGTGAATCAGTTGCATAGAGTTCTGTCTTCAGTATTTTACTTCAAGTGGATGATGTTGTCATTGGGATCTTAACTACTTAAAAATTTTTCTGGAAACAGATGTCCAAAATTGCTTCCGCGTTCAGCAATTAAGAGCAGTGAGGCTTTGTTTTAAATCAAGCAATAATCCCTTACAATTATTTTGGTGCAGGGTAGTGATACTGGGCTTCATTCCCTTATAAATCACTGGTTCTACAATCATTGACAATTTCCCAATCGTATCTGTGTAATGAGAGAAGAAGAACTATAGAAACCACTTTTAAAATGTGATTTTTCCTTCTGCACCAGGGCTAAGTTTGAATAAATATCTTGGTGCTGATTCCCTTCATCCATGGAATGGCTAATAAACCCCTATAAATATGATTTATTTTTATAAAGTCTCTGGAACTATGAAGTTGCTATCAGCACTCTTGATGACATGGATCTATTTTAGTGTCAGAGGGAAATGCCAGTTTCCATATTAGACACGTTTAACAAATCTTATTTGTGGTCACAGTATCTCTACTGTGACACTCCTCAAATCATCGGTTCATTTATTAGGAAATACATATAATATTGGAAGGAGAGAACATAATTTCAAACCTTGAATACTAGAGAAAAGAATCTTAAAAATCATTAGAACTGAAGCATAGACTTGATTTGTATAAGAAAGGCCATTTCTCTTCTAAGAGTATCAGTAGTCTGGTCTGGCTGTTGTATAGGAAACCATCCATCAGTCATTTATTGCAGATTTGCACCTGACGTTACGTGTTCTCACTTCCTGTGTGCCTGCTCGAATAAGAATGCCCACTGTCACCCTGCAACTGTTGCTTGATTGTTTCCTCCTATGTGTTTATTGACTTATGTTTGTCATAAGATTTGCAAGTCATAGAAACCCAGCCTCACTTGGTTTAAGCAAATGAGAAAACCCAAAAGTAAGGAGTGCTAACTGGCCCCCGTTGCTACGAAGTCCAGTGGGGTAGCTAGCTGCAAGCGTGGCTGGAGCCAGATGTTCAAACAGGGTGTTGGTGGTTGAATAGCTGCATGTTCCTCAGTGTCGCCTGCACTCTCAGGCTCTTTCCAAATGGAACTAAAGAGGAAAGGTTTACGTGCCACAAGTTTGTGAATCCCATAGTGCATCTCTTTCCCCACAGTTCTAGAAAAAGCCCTGGGCACACTGCCGTTGACTCAGGTTGAGTCATGAGTTCTAGCTTTGAGCCAATCACAATGACATACTCAGGCGTCCTTCACAGTACCGCCTCCTGAGCAGAGGGAGATGTGCGCCCCACAAGAGCCACGTGGGGGTCAGGGCTGAGAGACTTGGTTCCAGAAAATAAAAATGAACTTTGAAAACCAACAAGTAGAACACAAAGTTCTCTTGGTGCTTTCTTGAGTTACACATTGATCGGTTGTGTAGGATAAATTCAAGATTTCCATTTTCTTCTACAGCATACTCTTAACTCTCAGAAATTCCTGTTTTCAGGTTTCAGGAGCTTGCGTAACACAGTGGAAAATAAGTCAGTTATCTTGTAGACTCACATCTCCCACGTCTCTCCTCAATCTAAAGGGAAATCAAATTGGCTTCAATGAATCCAACTTTGTTTTCCATTGAACTAGGCTGCAAGGAGCTACCAGACCCCTTGTGGTTCAAATGAAAACCACATGGCTTCTTTGAATGATGCCATTATGGGGTCATTATCATCAGAGTGATTTTTCAAACTTTTGTTCTCAATTTTCTGGATCTATAGATTCTGAAAGTGTCTCTTTTCTAGATCTACTCCTCTCTGATTTAGTAGTGATTTCCTAAAGATACCAGTGGTGCTTGGATTCTCTGTGATATGCTTGCACTCAGTAAAATGCAGCATTGAGTTGACCTTGATTTAGGTGTTAACTAGAGGACCTATTTATTTATTTATTTCCTCGTCTCTGATTTTACACTTCCCTAGTAATAGTTGATAATTAGGTTAGCCAAGTGCTTCATAAACATTAACTCTTCCTGATCCTGGCAACTGCTTTATCCTGTTAACTTTGTAGCATTATCCCCAGCACACAGTCAAGGAAAGAAAGGCACAGAGTAGTTAAGTGATTTACCCAAGATCACACAGCTGGTAAGGGGTGGAGCCACAACCCAAACTGAACCAGTCAGGCTTTGGAATATACACTTGTTCTTAAATGCTGCACTATCCTGCCTGGCCAGAGGAGGCGCATTTCATTAATGATTTGCTTTGTAGGTAGGGCTGTGGAGGAAAGAAAATGTTGGAGAAAAGCAGATTGGGCAGTGAAGGGTTGGAGAAGGGTGAATTGGTCACCACCTTGTAGTACTGCGCTCTTTGAGCTGGTTCCATAGCACCAGTAAGCCTCATATGGGCATGAGTAATTTGGGACATTAATAACTACCCCTTACAGTGGTTAGAATTCAGAGTGGCATTGTGTAAAGTGCCTTCCTCATGTTAGGGGCTCCTCCAGGATCTTAGCCCTTCTTGCCTATTCAAGTATATTTTCAAAGGAGGGATAATTTTAAACAATCCCAAAATTCTGACCTTGTATCTAGGAGCAGGAGTTGTGACCATGCAAAGCACCGATGTGTCAGTAAAGACTTTTTTCATCTAATTTCTAATCACAAATTTCTGATAAAAAGTCTCAGACAGCCAAATGTGATCTCAGGGCAGGGGATGGTGAATTTCTTCCAAAAAGGGACAGACAGTAAATCTTTTCAGCTTTGTGCAAGCCACGCTGCGTCTGCCGGTACTACTTACCGCAGCTGCTGTAGCAGGAAGGTAGTTGTAGACCAGAAATGAGGAATGAGCAAGGTTTTGTACCTTGCTCACCACTGATCCGGCTAATGCTTTTGGTGCTACCATTTGTTTTTAGCAGAGGAGCATTTTGGCCACCCCTGGATACTGCTCTCCTGAGTTGTGTTAGTTTGACTTCAGAGAGCCCACAATTCAGTTCACATTTGGGGGATTACATGGGCCCATTCTTTCATTCATCAGCCATGGTTTTGTTTTGTTATTTTTAAATATTTAAACATTTTATTTATTTTTATTTACTTGAAGGGCAGAGTGAGAGAGAGAGAGACAGAACTTCTGTCTGCTGATTCACTCCCCAGATGTCTACAGCAACAGGGGTGGGGGTAGGCCAAAGCCAGGAAGCCAGGAGCTCAATCCAGGGTTCCCACATGGTGGCAGGCCCTTGAGTCATCATCGGCTGCCTCCCATCTTGTGCTTTAGTAGGAAGCTGGTTGAGAAGCAGAGGCAGGACGTGATACCAGACTTGAGACTTGACACGGGATCTGGGCAGCCCGAATGGTGGCTTCATGCCCTGCACAACACCTATTCCAGTTTTATAAATTTTTATTTCTATTTGAGAGGCTGAGGGAGAGGGAGGGAGAGTCTTCCCATTCACTGGTTCACTTCCCAAATGCCTTCAACAGCCAAGACTGGACCAGGGCCAAAGCCGGCAGCTGGGAACTCAATCCTGATCTCCCAGCTCGGTGTCAGGAGCCCAACTACTGGAGCCCTTACCCACTTCCTCCCAGGGTCTGGATTAGCGGGAAGTGGAGTCAGGATCCTGGACCCCAAGCCAGGGACTGCAGTATAGGGTATGGACATTGACAGTTGCCAGGCGAAACGCCTGCCCCAATCTATTTGTTGGGCTTGAGTTGTCCCACTTGAGTTGTAGGGTTCAGTATAAAGAGGGAATGGCAGCCAGCGCCGCGGCTCACTAGGCTAATCCTCCACCTTGCGGCGCCGGCACATCGGGTTCTAGTCTCTGTCAGGGCGCCAGATTCTGTCCCGGTTGCCCCTCTTCCAGGCCAGCTCTCTGCTGTGGCCAGGGAGTGCAGTGGAGGAGCCCAAGTGCTTGGGCCCTGCACCCCATGGGAGACCAGGAGAAGTACCTGGCTCCTGCCTTCGGATCAGCGTGGTGCGCCGGCTGCGGCGGCCATTGGAGGGTGAACCAACAGCAAAGGAAGACCTTTCTCTCTGTCTCTCTCTCTCTCACTGTCCACTCTGCCTGTTAAAAAAAAAAAAAGAGGGAATGGCTTTAGCTGGCAAACATCTTCCTGTCGTCTGTCGTTCCAGGTAGTAAGGGGCTGAGATCAGTTAGCCAGGGTAAAAATCCCATATGACAGTAAAATGGCACTGTTAACAGAGAAAGGGGTTAAGCAAAAGAGGGAGGGTGACTCACAGGTCTAAAACTGAGGCAGATCTTTTTTCCCTCCTGAGGAAGAAATATCATAACTGTTCGTAAATCAAAACCAGAGATTTGACAGTTTTCTGTGATCACACGGCAGTGTTTGTTCCCAAGGTGAGGTATACCACAGGGCCCTTGATTTCAAAGATAAACACTGTACAAATAACCATCCTGTTGTCTTTCCCTCACAGCCAACAGAGGGAGGCTTTATCAGAATCAGCAGATACCCAGTCTATTGTATGCCTTTATTTCCCTGTTTCTTCTCAAAACAAGTTGCAGTTTTTAGTGTTGATTTTTTTTTTAATCTATCAACCATGGGTCATCATGTGACTGCTGTGTTTGTTAGCGCTAACTGATACCAGCAGGTGCTCATGCTAACTCTAATGAAATCGCCCAGCCCTGCCTGCATTGCTTGGAATCCTTCGATAACAGAAAAACAAAAACAAGCCCAGTGCCGTCCAGATCTGTGAGGCCCGCTGGTGTTCTTCCAGCCTCTCCCTCCCGGAGCCAGTTTTTTTTCTTTTCAGATCAGGTTGAAGACACAGTCTTTACCAGTACACACACAGATGTAGAACGCTTCCCTTCTCTCTTAAAAAAAAAAAAAAAAAAAAAAAAAGACTCCTACCATTCTGTGGCGAGATGGGGAGTGGGTTTGAAGGTGAAATCATGACCATGTTTTCCTGTTTCGAACTTCAGCTGCAAAATCAGACACAGACCCATAGTTCCAGAAATGCCAGGTACTCCCATGTGCTTGGGAAACATTTCCATCTCCCATCGTGTTTCCCTCAACACGATGGAATTAAATGGAAGTTATAATTTGTATTCTTGATTAGTATTCCATTTGAAAAGAATATCCCCCCTCCCACCCCGACACCTTGCTTATGTCTCATGGAGAAAAGCGCCATGCAAAACACAACACAGATTCCTTTGCATGTTAGTCAGATGTATATAATTTATTCCAGCCAAAATAAATTTTATATGTGCTCTAATAGAAGACATGGAGAGCAAAATGTTGAAAGAAAATGCCCAGAGATGGAACTTTGACCCTTTCCGAAAGGTCGAGCTCTGCAGACAGTGGAAGCTGTTGCATTGCTAACTTGCTTTTTAAATTGCTTTTTTTTTCTGTGAATTTCACTTTTCCAAAACTGTGAAGAGTTTTATGTGAAAGAAACTACTAAGTGCGCTCTGTAATGTTTTCACAAGTGTTTTTATCATGGTAACATCTTGTTTACTTTAGTTCCCTGCCTAAAACTACTTGGAACATGTTAAGAAAACATTTCAAGAAAGCCTCCACAAAGAGGCTTTTGTTTAACAGCCACCGTGAGGCTGCACGGATCACAAAGGTGTTAACTTTCAGCCCCTTAAGCACTTCCACATGAAATTCCAGCAACTGTGTTTGTGGTTTTGGAAAAACAAAGTGTATGTTAAAGAAACCAGGTATATGCTAATACATGTCGAAGGAGGCCGGATATCATAAATTGTTTCAAACCCATTTGTGGCTCTCGCCTGACTGTTCTGCAGTGAAATTACCTCTAGTTAGTGCAGGAGACTTGAGCCTATGTGCAGGGAATAGCCATCTCTCTTTGTGGGTGGATGCAAAGCAAATGGGAGGCTCATGATTTAAATCCCAAGAACTTGGGGAGGAAATTTTTTTCCATCTGATCCAAGGTGACAAGTCTTTGAGGATCGCCAAAGAAGCTGTGTATGTCTATGATTTTTGACTTTTGGACTCATCTTGCTTGTTTGAGTTATCCTAGAAAAATTAAAATTGGGCATGAAAAAATTTTTTTCTTCCTCGTTGAAGGACTCTTGTTTAACCTTTCTCATATTAACTGTGGAGTTCAAGACCTTTCTTAGTACTTGAAGGGGTCAAAGTGGCCTAAATACCACAGTGCCCTCTAGTGATATGTAGAATATTAGAAAAGTTCAGACAAGTTTGCCAAAGATAACATGCCCAGTGCCATAACTTTGCTCAAAAACAAGCAAATACCATTTGAACACATGTTTTTCAACAAACAGATTTTAGTTAGAAATGTAAGTGAAATGAAAATTTTTCTTGAAGGCTTTGAAAAACATTAGGAAAATTGCCGAACATCTAGTTAGGCAACTAATTCTACATAGAAGTACGTAGGTACGTACAGCACATTTGTACCATACTGGATACACTGTTGTGTGTTCTTATATTTTAAGAGCCATTAGTTAGCCAAAGTATTTCCCTGTTCATTTCCGGCATGTAATTAGAAGGCATTACTTAAAAGACAGGGATCATCTTTGTTCCATACTTTTATTGACACTGTCTACCATATTATGGCCATGTCTAAATGGTAAAATTTATTATTAGCAATAGTGTCACAAAAGTCTGAGACAGCGATTTTCCTTTCAATAAAAGTAGTTAAAAACCTTTTAGAAAATCCATAATTTTGATTGCTGGTACTTCATAAATGTATAACTGGTACTTTTTAGCTGTCTCTTTAGGGAAAAATGAGTTTTATCACCTGCAGTACCT